>NC_088645.1:42310830-42430830 GCF_964019385.1 Sycon ciliatum | reverse complement strand
TGCAATCCTCCATATTATGGTTTTAAGCTGGCTGAGTTGGCTGCATGTGCACGATCTGATCATAACATGACTATCTGTCAGATGGCTGGATCTGATACTGATAGTTGTGTTGTACACGATGTTTTATTCGGTCAGGTCTATCCACTCATTCCACTGCCAGATTCCCGTGTGAGCGTGTACACACCATCTCTCACATTGTTCAACGGTACTCTGGTACGGAGTGTGGCTGATGGCAGTACTAATCCTGCTCATATCGACACATTAGAATAATAATACTGATATGGGTGTGTGATTATCTTACTGAGCTACTCAAACTCCGTTACCATGGAAACTGACTGAAGAACTTGGTACTTAGATTTCGCTGGAACTCAGTGTCCTTATTTCTTCAGATTTAACAATTCATTACTTTTTTCTTCGTTTTCATCGAATATTTTATCCTTGGCTCACAAACAAGTAGAATCCTGAATGGATTCGGAAGCTGATTAGATCACCTGGCACAATCATGTCGAAGACAGTTAAGAGTTTTGTTCGTCTCATTACTTCTCCCGCCTATGCTGTCATGGTGGGAGACAGTCCCCAGACGTTTTAGAAAGTAGCACAGATTCGAGGCCTAGGGAAATGCCCTCCAAAAGAAAGCCCGAGAGACCGAGCGAGAGCTTGTGCCCGCGCAGTGAGAGCGTTGACCTGCCCGTGTCAGGGACACGCAAAGCAGCCTGCAAGTCGGGCGCTACACTGGACTTAACTAGCGACAGCCTCAGTGCTAGTGCTAGTGAGAGCCAAGTAGTTCTGAGACAAATGAAACGGATGCTGGACAGTTTCCAGGCTCAGCTCCGGATCGAACTGAAGTCTCTTGTAACAGAACCTCTGGCCGGTCTAGTGCAGATATGTGATGATCTTCAGACCACAGTCAGCGAGCAGCGCTTTGACATCAACCGCCTGTCAGCGGAGAATCGTCGGCTCAGGACCGCTGTCGACAAATATTCCGAGCCTATTTCGAAAGTGGAGAATGGCGCCAAGACCACCATTGCAGAGGTGAAGGGGAAGTTCGCCGCCATCACTGCTCGCCATCCTGTCGCCACAGCCACCTGCGAAGATCCGGCGGACACGCCCAACAAGGCACACCAGAAGCGACACTCCGCGACCTTGTGGCGTAGGCCCCAACAGGGTTCACAATGTTGTGTTACGTGGCGCTACAAAGAGCTGCTCCTAGAACCTTTAACAATGCAACACAATATTGTGGAAAGGTCACAACAATAAGAGACAAGATCAAAAGGAAAGCTTTACAATAATAATAATAATAATAATAAAACGTAGCCTGTAAAATGTAAAAAGTCACTGAGTACAGTTTAATTCAATATCCATGTCCAGTATTTATAATAAAAATTATGTCCAGTATTTATATTAACTGGTTTGAGGGAAAGAGTATAATAAAAATTATCTGCTGCAATTTATAGATTGTCACATGCGAGCAACCTGGGCCTCAGCAACAACCAGCTCAGCAGACTCCGGATGCCGAACCGATCGCTCACGAAAAAGACCCCGTGAACCCCGCAAACACATGATGCATGATCGCAACAGGGCAAATAGGAGACGGCATCTGATGTAAGATATTACGTGGGAGTACTGCTCTTTCCTCTCTCAATAACGCGATTCGGCGATAGAGTGATGTCGCCGCTCTTCTCATGCCACCACTTGCCGACAGCACAACAGGCATGAACGTCGCATGCTCCACTTCTCTCACTCTCTCTTCATAGCATCGTCGCTTTTCTTTTTCATGGCGCTGATAGACAGTGATGTGTGTTGCAGATCAATTTGAGCGTGCATGAGGATTAAAAACCCGTATATCAAGTAAAGATAGCGCTGAGTGACATCAAGTTTGCTACCCGCCTAGGCGAGCAACCGCGCCGTTACACTATTAGCACAGCTAGCACAAGTGCTACAGCCAGTACTAGTAGTACAGACCAGCACCCTGGCGTGAGAATGGCTCGCCTTGTACAATCATGTTGTCCTGAGTCCTGACGCCTCAAGACAACAATTCTCAGCTCCTGCAACATAAAACGAAAGCTACTTACCGCGGTGAGAAAGTCTTCATCCAGCATGACCTGACCCGGCAAGAGCAGCAACGGCGGAGAGCACTTGTCCCTAAGCTCCGAGCTCCTAGGGACAAGGGAGTTCAGTGCCACCTGGTCCGAGATGTCATCTTGCACAGCATAAACCCTCTATTCACGGAGGACATTGCCCGTATGCTCAATACTTCACAATAGGAATCAGCCCGGGCACCCCGGCAACGCCAATAATAAGCCCAAAACTAAGTATTGCTCATATCAATGTATGACTAGTCTCAAAGGTTAAAATGAAGTTCATTACCTGCTGCATCACCACGAGGTAGATATTCCAGCCATAACGGAGACTTGGTCGACAAACACTGTGCCCAACGACTCCCTACACCTCCGAGGCTATGACGTGTACCAGTGAGACCAGCAAGACAAAACTAGTAGTAGTAGTAGTAGTAGTAGTATTCTTTTATTTTCCATCGGAAGCCTCAACAGTGATGAACACAACTCTTAAGAGGGCCGATAACAGAGTAGAGGGGTGTGGGGTGAGAAAAATAATAATAATAATAAGAGATATTTAAACTAAACTAAACTTATACTTGGAACAATAGGTAAAGTCGGCGGAATAGCGCGAGCTCCGGTGTGGGGAGCAAACCCTTTCTTACAAGTCATCGCCGAAGTCGCAACCACTACTTCGTAATAAGGCAGCAGTAAGCAGTAAGCAGGAAACACAGGTATACAATACAGGCGATGCAGATCAATGAAGCCTGGAGGAGAAGTATGCATTTATGTCCGTTATGGACTGCAGCACAATCGAATAGAGATCACGAACGATATTAGAAGCAGTGTCGAAACATATACAAGAACGTCTTCAAGAAATCTAAAACTAAACATTATTGCTGCATGCAGATCACCGTCCACGCCGGTCATATTGCTGCATGCAGATCACCGTTCACGCCGGTCATATTGCTGCATGCAGATCACCGTCCACGCCGGTCATATTGCTGCATGCAGATCACCGTCCACGCCGGTCATATTGCTGCATGCAGATCACCGTCCACGCCGGTCATATTGCTGCATGCAGATCACCGTCCTTGCCGGTCATATTGCTGCATGCAGATCACCGTCCACGCCGGTCATATTGCTGCATGCAGATCACCGTCCACGCCGGTCATATTGCTGCATGCAGATCACCGTCCACGCCGGTCATATTGCTGCATGCAGATCACCGTCCACGCCGGTCATATTGCTGCATGCAGATCACCGTCCACGCCGGTCATATTGCTGCATGCAGATCACCGTCCACGCCGGTCATATTGCTGCATGCAGATCACCGTCCACGCCGGTCATATTGCTGCATGCAGATCACCGTCCACGCCGGTCATATTGCTGCATGCAGATCACCGTCCACGCTGGTCATATTGCTGCATGCAGATCACCGTCCACGCCGGTCATATTGCTGCATGCAGATCACTGTCCACGCCGGTCATATTGCTGCATGCAGATCACTGTCCACGCCGGTCATATTGCTGCATGCAGATCACCGTCCACGCCGGTCATATTGCTGCATGCAGATCACCGTCCACGCCGGTCATATTGCTGCATGCAGATCACCGTCCACGCCGGTCATATTGCTGCATGCAGATCACCGTTCACGCCGGTCATATTGCTGCATGCAGATCACCGTCCACGCCGGTCATATTGCTGCATGCAGATCACCGTCCACGCCGGTCATATTGCTGCATGCAGATCACCGTCCACGCCGGTCATATTGCTGCATGCAGATCACCGTCCTTGCCGGTCATATTGCTGCATGCAGATCACCGTCCACGCCGGTCATATTGCTGCATGCAGATCACCGTCCACGCCGGTCATATTGCTGCATGCAGATCACCGTCCACGCCGGTCATATTGCTGCATGCAGATCACCGTCCACGCCGGTCATATTGCTGCATGCAGATCACCGTCCACGCCGGTCATATTGCTGCATGCAGATCACCGTCCACGCCGGTCATATTGCTGCATGCAGATCACCGTCCACGCCGGTCATATTGCTGCATGCAGATCACCGTCCACGCCGGTCATATTGCTGCATGCAGATCACCGTCCACGCCGGTCATATTGCTGCATGCAGATCACCGTCCACGCCGGTCATATTGCTGCATGCAGATCACCGTCCACGCCGGTCATATTGCTGCATGCAGATCACTGTCCACGCCGGTCATATTGCTGCATGCAGATCACCGTCCACGCCGGTCATATTGCTGCATGCAGATCACCGTCCACGCCGGTCATATTGCTGCATGCAGATCACCGTCCACGCCGGTCATATTGCTGCATGCAGATCACCGTCCACGCCGGTCATATTGCTGCATGCAGATCACCGTCCACGCCGGTCATATTGCTGCATGCACATCACCGTCCACGCCGGTCATATTGCTGCATGCAGATCACCGTCCACGCCAGTCATATTGCTGCATGCAGATCACCGTCCACGCCGGTCATATTGCTGCATGCAGATCACCGTCCACGCCGGTCATATTGCTGCATGCAGATCACTGTCCACGCCGGTCATATTGCTGCATGCAGATCACCGTCCACGCCGGTCATATTGCTGCATGCAGATCACCGTCCACGCCGGTCATATTGCTGCATGCAGATCACCGTCCACGCCGGTCATATTGCTGCATGCACATCACCGTCCACGCCGGTCATATTGCTGCATGCAGATCACCGTCCACGCCGGTCATATTGCTGCATGCAGATCACCGTCCACGCCGGTCATATTGCTGCATGCAGATCACCGTCCACGCCGGTCATATTGCTGCATGCAGATCACCGTCCACGCCGGTCATATTGCTGCATGCAGATCACCGTCCTTGCCGGTTATATTGCTGCATGCAGATCACCGTCCTTGCCGGTCATATTGCTGCATGCAGATCACCGTTCACGCCGGTCATATTGCTGCATGCAGATCGCCGTCCACGCCGGTCATATTGCTGCATGCAGATCACCGTCCACGCCGGTCATATTGCTGCATGCAGATCACCGTCCACGCCGGTCATATTGCTGCATGCAGATCACCGTCCACGCCGGTCATATTGCTGCATGCAGATCACCGTCCTTGCCGGTCATATTGCTGCATGCAGATCACCGTCCTTGCCGGTCATATTGCTGCATGCAGATCACCGTTCACGCCGGTCATATTGCTGCATGCAGATCACCGTCCACGCCGGTCATATTGCTGCATGCAGATCACCGTCCACGCCGGTCATATTGCTGCATGCAGATCACCGTCCACGCCGGTCATATTGCTGCATGCAGATCACCGTCCACGCCGGTCATATTGCTGCATGCAGATCACCGTCCACGCCGGTCATATTGCTGCATGCAGATCACCGTCCACGCCGGTCATATTGCTGCATGCAGATCACCGTCCACGCCGGTCATATTGCTGCATGCAGATCACCGTCCACGCCGGTCATATTGCTGCATGCAGATCACCGTCCACGCCGGTCATATTGCTGCATGCAGATCACCGTCCACGCCGGTCATATTGCTGCATGCAGATCACCGTCCACGCCGGTCATATTGCTGCATGCAGATCACCGTCCACGCCGGTCATATTGCTGCATGCAGATCACCGTCCACGCCGGTCATATTGCTGCATGCAGATCACCGTCCACGCCGGTCATATTGCTGCATGCAGATCACCGTCCACGCCGGTCATATTGCTGCATGCAGATCACCGTCCACGCCAGTCATATTGCTGCATGCAGATCACTGTCCACGCCGGTCATATTGCTGCATGCAGATCACCGTCCACGCCGGTCATATTGCTGCATGCAGATCACCGTCCACGCCGGTCATATTGCTGCATGCAGATCACCGTCCACGCCAGTCATATTGCTGCATGCAGATCACCGTCCACGCCGGTCATATTGCTGCATGCAGATCACCGTCCACGCCAGTCATATTGCTGCGTGCAGATCACCGTCCACGCTGGTCATCTGCGGGCAGAACGTCACTGATACAGTAAAGAACATCAGTATTATTCTCAGGATGCACACAGTAGTCATTGGTGATTTTAATGTCAATGTTCAGAACTACAGTCACCCACACCACACCCACCTCCAAACCTTCTGCAGCGATAACAGTTTACGAAATGTGGCACTCGCTCCCACGAAGCAGCCGAGCAACTCCACCATTGAGCAACTCCACCATTGAGCAACTCCACCATTGAGCAACTCCACCATTGAGCAACTCCACCATTGAGCAACTCCACCATTGAGCAACTCCACCATTGAGCAACTCCACCATTGAGCAACTCCACCATTGAGCAACTCCACCATTGAGCAACTCCACCATTGAGCAACTCCACCATTGAGCAACTTCACCATTGAGCAACTCCACCATTGAGCAACTCCACCATTGAGCAACTCCACCATTGAGCAACTCCACCATTGAGCAACTCCACCATTGAGCAACTCCACCATTGAGCAACTCCACCATTGAGCAACTCCACCATTGAGCAACTCCACCATTGAGCAACTCCACCATTGAGCAACTCCACCATTGAGCAACTCCACCATTGAACAACTCCACCATTCATTGATCTCGCACTAGTACCTAACCTGCTTGATCATTTGCCAAACTCATTCCATCACATGCTCCGTTCAACCATGCGACGTATCTGACCACCAACTTGTCATTCTCCACGTACCTACCATCAGACAAACATTCAATGAGGAACGAATTACTATTCGTGATCCTCCAGTTCAAGCGATAAGCATTCAACAATTCCAAGACGACATTAGCTCCCGTTTGGCTGCTCTCCACATTAACAACACTTTGCCATCTGAAACAACTCGAAACGAGCACATTGCTCTATACCAAACCTCAATAGCTGACACCCTCGACAAGCATTGTCCGACCACGACCACCACAACATCACCACGATACAAACCTTCTCCTTGGGTGGTCGGTGAACTAAGGCAATTGCTCTATCGATGGAAAAGAGCGCATAGGAAAATGACACAGAGATCGGGTGATCAACGTCTCACTCAGGCTTTCCGTGCTCTAAGGCGCGAAAGCAAACTCCTCATGCGAAAAAAGAAAGCTGCGTATTTCCAAAATGAACAGACTCGAAACAATCGCAACCCAAGGCTACAGTGGAAAACCATCAACTCTTTGCTTGAGAGAACAACTGTGTACCATGAGCTCCATGCCTCAGTCAAAGACATTTCAGCAACGTTCACCAGGATAGTCTCACCCACAAGATCGGGAGCCCCTGCCCCAGCAAGGACGCGTTGTCGAAAGAACAGTTCGCCTACCGCAAGCAGAATTCCAGCGAAGATCTTTTAGCCACGACAACAAACGATTGGCAAGCATGTCTAGACAAGGGCCAATTTGTAGTCGCTGCTTTTCTCGATTTCAGCAAAGCATTTGATATAGTCAATCACGCCTCCCTTCTTCAAGGAATCTTCTCTATTGGTGTGGGTGGTACTGCACTGCAATGGATAGCTAGTTTCCTATTTCACCGTCGCCAACGAGTAGTCACGAAGTATCAGAAAGGTGAACACTACACACGTACAAGAGGTGTATACCAAGGGTCAACACCGGGTCCTGCCCTCTTTAACCTATCCGTCCGACCTCTGCTATCTTGTGCAATCGCGAGTAAGGTTCGGCAGTTTGCAGACGTGTTTTTTTTTTTTTTTTTTTTTTTTTTACTAAGGCCACAGCTTCCAATCATTTTTGTATTTGTATTTATATCATTATCTCATGGCACATCATGATGACGGCCAATAAAACTGAGACAAGGGTGAAAGCCAACCACAGCAGTAAAACAGATAAAAGAATACAAAATAAGAAGCAAAGAAGGCAAAGGAGGAGACAAACCAGCAGGATATACATGAAACCTATAATTGAGCAGAGATTTTAGCAACAAAATTATCCATCGACGTGCTGGTCTTGGCCTGCGTTGGTAATGTTGCCCAAAACACATAGCCAGCAAAGATCGGGGATCTAGTGAATAGGGTGGAGGCAGCGCGTGGGAGACTGAGTGAGTTCCGGGTATTCCGTGTTTCGGAGAACCAATTATAAGCCTGCATATGCAAGGGTATTTTATTTAGTAATATTTTATGTATGAGAACACAGAGGTGGTACTTATGTCGAGTGGAAAGGGGACTGATCTTGGCAATTTCGTAAAGACTAGCGGAGGGAAAGCGACGATCTTTGCAAAATAAGATTCTAAGGAGCATGCGGTTATGGGTTTCTAGCTTGTTCAATACAGTAGTAGTTATGCCAGACCAAGCAGTATCACAGTAGTCAAGTAAGGGCAATATATAGCAACGATAAAACAAGCGTTTGCAAGAAAGAGGAAGATGTCTACAGTGGGCTTGAAGAGCCCCAAGGTTGGAGCTTGTGCGCTTGCAGACATACTGCACATGGGGTGACCACGACAATTTAGAGTCAATAATAACGCCAAGATGCTTATGCTCTTCAACAATACGAATAGCAACACTTGAAGAAGGGAAACAAAGTGGCAGGGAAGGGGGAGAAGGGGAAACATACATAGCTGCCGTTTTATCAACGTTTGGCTGCAACTTCCAATCATGCATCCAGGTTATAACTTTCTGATGTGTATCTATATTCATTACGTCATAGTTGTACTGCATGCACGCACACACACGGATTAGTTGAGTGTGCTTCTTTTTCCTGTTGTTCTTTCTCATGACATGTTTTGTTTCTGTTCCCAAGTCTTCACGAATAAATAGTAACGTATCATGGCGCAGTGAACTTGTTCTTTCCTGTGTCCGTGCCTTGTGTCCGCACCTTGTAGTGTTTGCACGGGCCCAGTTGGTTTTTCCGTATGAAGTAGTAGTTTCCGCGATCGAAACTCTGTCTCAGTTGAATTATTTTAGTAGTGTATTTTGTTCGTACTCGTGGACGAGTGACTAATCGTAATGGAACAATCACAGGACGATACCGGATTTGACCTGTCCTCCGCGACCGAGCGACAGCAGGAATCTCAAATGGGTGTCCTGATGAAATTTATGGAGCAGCAGATGCGTGCAGCTGAGGCTCGTGATAAGGCGATGCAAGATCTGTTCAAGAATGTTCAGAGCAGGTCGCTATCACCATCGCAGCTTCAGTTCACTCCGCAGCCCTCAGCACCAGCTCAGTCCACCTCGCAGACCTCAGCACCACGGCCAGTGAACAGTGTTTCCTGCCCACACCTATTGTCGTCTGCGACGCTGGCTGATTTTCACTCCTTCGTTGAAAGCTGGAGAGATTTTAGTGTTTGCCAGCATTTGGCCAGCCAGGCTCGTGAGGCCAGAGTGGCAACACTCCGTCAGTGTTTCGATGAGGAGCTGCGACGTTTTATCCGAGAGGATATTATCTGCATACCAGCTTCAGCTGACGTCGACCTGATGCTGGAGCGCATTCAGGCGTATATCAGACGGCAACGTAATCCACTGTTGGACCGCATAGAGTTTTACCAGCGTGTCCAGCAACCTGGAGAATCATTTGATGCGTTTTACACAGCCCTGTGTGAACTACAAAGTGCATGCGACTTCTTGTCACACAGCCTATGTGGAACGTGTGATGCTCGCTGCTGTGCGCAGTGCAAAGGCCTCGGCCGTACCCTCAAGGAGGAATCTCTGCGCGACCGCGTCGTAATTGGTGTGCGGAACGATGAGACGCGGCACAAGTTGCTCGCAACTCATGGTCTCACGCTCGACCAGGCTGTCACCCTCTGTCGGACGGAGGAAGCAGCATACCACACCAAGGCACACATGCCCAGTCCTGGCCTCCAGGCAAGTGCTGCCAAGCAGTCGGCGTACAAGCAGCAGAAACGTCACAAGCCAGCTGACTCTAAGTCAAGTGCGACCAAGTCCACTTGTCCAAATTGTGGTCGTTCTGACCACACGAAATCTGTATGTCCTGCCAAGGGCAAGAAGTGCAACTCCTGTCATGGCATTGGGCATTTTCAGCGAATGTGCAAGAGCCAGAAACAGCCGAAGACTAGCTCTGCTGCCAAGCTTGGACAGCTGAAGCTACAGCGTGCGTCTCGCGTGGACCGTCGCACAGTACCTGTTTCGACCATGCTGCAAACAGAGGATCAGCCATCCCAACTGTCCTGGACACCAGACACAGGCAGCGACGTTGATGCCATTGGTGAGGAGCACCTCACGCAGATCGGTGGGTTCGTCGAGAACTTAGATGACGACCACGACTGTGTGCAGGCTGTGACCGGTGAGCCGCTACGCAACCTGGGCAAGATACGTGCGACTCTACGAGTCGGTGAGACGCAGCATGAAACCGTCATCCATGTGTACAAGGGTCTACACGATGCCCTGCTCTCTCATACCTCATTGCGTGCGCTGAAGTTTCTCCCACCTGATTGGCCAGTCCAATTCACCGCTGAACACGAGGGTGCATCTTCACCCAAGATCTGTGCAGCTGTTTCGTCATGCGCTCATCCTAGTGATGCTGAGTTAGCGCGAACACGTGAGCAGCTCCTGCAAGAGTTCGCTGACGTTTTCTCGGATTCCGGTCTGAAGCCAATGGAAGGTCCGCCAATGGAAATTGAGCTACAGCATGATTCTAAGCCTTCCTGTGTGCACACTGCTCGACCAATACCGTATGCATTCCGTGACCAGATCAAGACTCAGCTCGACGGCATGGTCAGCGACGGGATTATTGAACCAGTGACGGAGCCCAGTGAATGGTGCCATCCGATTGTCATAGTAGACAAGAAGGGCAGCACTGAGAAGCGCCTCACAGTTGACTTCAAGCGGCTGAATGACCAAGTCCGTCGTCCCGCGCATCCCGTACATACGGCACGTGACGTTGTCTCTGGAGTTGGCTCTGCTAAGTTCTTTACGAAGCTCGATGCAAGGCACGGCTACTGGCAGATTCCTCTCAGTGACACTGCTCAGGAATTCACCACGTTTATCACCCCGTACGGCAGATATCGTTATCTACGGAACCCGCAGGGTCTAATATCTGCTGGGGATGAGTTCAACCGGCGCACTGATGCTGCGTTCTCTGCCATCCCGCGTCTCGGCAAGGTAGTCGATGATTGCCTAGCGTACGACGACGACTTTCTGTCGCATGTCAGCCACGTGCGCGAGATTCTGCTCTGCGCCAGGGAGCATGGTATCACGTTCAGCCCCGCCAAGTTTGTGTTCGGTACGCAACGTGTCCATTTCTGCGGCTACAATGTCACGCCTGATGGCTGGGTCGTCGACGATGATAAGACGTCCGGTATTCGCCAGTTTCCAGTACCCGCCAACAGAACCGATCTCCGTTCGTTCCTCGGTCTAGTGAACCAATGTGGCGAGTTCACTCCACATCTAGCCGAGTTGACCAATCCTCTGCGTGGCCTGCTCAAGACCTCCCGTGAGTTCATGTGGGACGCTAGCCACATTGCAGCGTTTGAACGGACACAGGAAGCTCTCTTGTCTCCTCCGGTTCTCGCTTTCTATCAAGTTGGTCAAGACCTCCGGCTTGAAACCGATGCATCCGCTCTAAGAGGTCTCGGATTCGTGCTTTGGCAAAAGCAGAATGATCAGTGGCGTATTATTCAGTGTGGATCCCGCTACCTGTCTGATGCTGAAACACGTTATGCTGTCATCGAGTTGGAAATGCTCGCTGTAGTATGGGCCGTGCGCAAATGCCGCATCTACCTGTCTGGTGCGCCATTTGAAGTCGTCACCGACCACAAGCCCCTGATTCCGATCATCAACTCATATTCGTTGGATCAGATCGAGAACCCGCGTCTTCTACGATTACGCCTCAAGCTCCAAGCCTATCAGCTGCAGGCATATTGGCGAAAAGGTTCTGAAAATGCCTTCGCCGATGCGCTGTCCCGGAATCCTGTTGGCATTCCTTCCACCACTGATGAGCTTGGTGAAGCCCCGTCGCTTCATTGCCGCAGCATTCAGATCTGCATGGTGCACTCTGACACTGAGCCGAATGCGAATCTCAAGGTTGCAGAGCTGCGGGAAGCTGCAGCTGCAGATGCCATGTACCAGTCATTGATTGAGTGTATCTTGACTGGATTCCCTGATCGCCAGCAGAAGTTGCCTGCTCCGTTACGTGCGTACTGGAATGGACGTGAGCATCTCTCCGTCGACCATGGTATTGTGTTGAAGGGCAACCGCATTGTTGTTCCTGAATCATTGCGTGCTCAGGTATTGCACAACCTCCACGCTTCACACCAAGGCCTAGTGCGTACTAAGTCTCGTGCGCGTCAGCTTGTATACTGGTCCGGTATCACCAAGGACATTGATACACTCGTTCGTTCTTGTCCTGCTTGCCGCGAACACCAGTCGTCCCAGCCAGCTGAGCCCCTGCTGAACGACCGAACCCCAACACTCCCGTTTGAATGTGCATCTGCCGATTTGTTCACTTGTCAAGGTCACGACTTTCTTGTGTATGCAGATCGTTTGACCGGTTGGCCCTGTGTCGCGCGTACTGGCCGCACCACCTCATCGCATGACGTGATACTAGCATTCCGTCGCTGGTTCTCTGATGTTGGTGTTCCTGCTGTGCTGTGTACAGATGGTGGTCCCCAGTTCTCCTCGCATAAGTTTGCTGAGTTTTGTAAGCGCTGGCAGGTAAACCATGTCATGTCCTCTCCCCACTACCCGCAGAGTAATGGGCACGCCGAAGCTGCTGTCAAAGCCATGAAGCGTCTTATCACCAAGACAACCGTGAATGGCAATCTTGACACAGATGACTTCCGCCGAGGGCTACTGGAATGGCGAAACACACCTGGCTCCTCTGGTCAGAGCCCCGCTGAGCTCCTATATGGCCGCTCTCTCCAGTCATTCGTCATTGCACATTGGAAGGAGTTTGATTCATCCTGGCTCTCCAAAGCGACGACACGTGATGAGACTGCCATGCCATCCGACGATGCCGTCACAGACAAGTCGTCAACTCGTCGCTCGTTGCCGCAGCTTCGCCTCGGCACCCACGTGGATGTTCAGCATCCGCGCACCAAGCAGTGGTCTATTCGTGGGGTCATTGTTGCTGTCGGTAATCATCGGGACTACCTAGTGAAGTTGCCGAGTGGTCGCATTTATTGGCGGAACCGCAGATTCCTGCGTCCGTATCGCCCACTTGTGCCTGCACCGCTTGTTGTCCAACCGGCTGCTGCTGACGCCTCTTCCCCGCCGCCGCCGTCCCGCCGCAGCGCACGTCAGCGCAAGCCACCCCAGCGTTTAAACATTGGTTCGCATCATGGACAGTCCTATGATTGACACTCTTGATCACTAATGTCAATTTCTGCTGTCTCTGCTTTGTTGTTTTCATTCTTCATTTTGTTTTATTTATGATAGATATGTTGCTGTCACAGGTTTCGCAACATCTCGAAGGGGCGTGATGTGTATCTATATTCATTACGTCATAGTTGTACTGCATGCACGCACACACACGGATTAGTTGAGTGTGCTTCTTTTTCCTGTTGTTCTTTCTCATGACATGTTTTGTTTCTGTTCCCAAGTCTTCACGAATAAATAGTAACGTATCACTTTCCCAATGCTATCTTGCATGGCTTCGTGCAGGCGTATAGGGCAAGCATTGGAGCATAGCAGAGCTGTGTCGTCAGCGAAAAGGCTGACACCAGGGGCAATATCGGGGAGGTCATTAATATACAGGAGAAATAGCAGTGGCCCAAGGATTGAACCCTGGGGGACTCCAGAAGTAACGGGTAAAGGCTCCGACAACACGGTTGAGAGGCGTACAAGCTGATGTCGGTTAGAGAGATACGATGAGAGCCAGCCGATAGCCTTGCCATCAATGCGATATACTGTTCGCAGCTTAGCTAAGAGACCCCTGTGCCAAACAGTGTCGAAGGCCTTTGCGAGATCGAAGAAAACTAAACCAACATGGTTATGGGCGTTCCGGGCGGTGTGGATGTCTTGCACGAGGCGGGTAACCTGGTACCTGGTGGAGTCACCCCGGCAAAAGCCCGACTGTGCTGGCGAAAGTGAAATGCGAACATGATCATAAATGATGTCATATACAACACGTTCGCACACTTTTGATAAAGTAGAGAGCAATGAGATAGGGCGATAGTTGCTGGGGGTGGTGCGTGGTCCTCTATTTTTGTAGGTGGCCACGACTACCGCAGTTTTCCACATGGCTGGGAATTTCCCTTCGCGAAATGACATATTCAAGATAATTGACACAGGATAGGCAACAGACGGAGCAAGAGCTCTCCAAACTTCGTTGGTAATTCCGTCTTGACCAGGGGACTTGCCAGTTTTCAGATTACGGAGATATTTCCTCACTTGGGCTGTACCAGTCGACAATGATAGGAGGGACGCAGGTATTGAGGGTGAAGGGGTGAGTGGTGGTATAGGCCACGTAGGGTCGTCAGGAAGTCCAAACGACGTAAACTGCGTGTTCAATATGTCTGCTATGTCTGTGGGATCTGTTGTTACCGTGCCGTCTGAAGCTGTCATTGATCGGATCGGCTCCCGACTACAGTTCTTACGGAGATGGCGGAGAAATTGATGGAGACTAGGGCGATCATGGGAAGACAGGGTGGCATGAACCGACTGTACATACTGACGATGGAGGGTACGTGACAAACATTTCACTTCGTTACGCTTGCGCTTAAAGGCAATGAAGTTTTCACTGGTTGGATACTTCCTATAAATGCTATACAAATCTCGCTTCAGTTTCACAGCACACTTGAGGTCCGGAGTGATCCAGGGTCGGGATGCATCCCGCATAGTAGGACGAGGCCTAATGTAGTTTCCTGTCCGCGGAATAACTTTGTAAGGCAACAGATGACGATGGAATGCTGACTGTAGTAAAGCATCAAACAGGACAATGGCATCATCAACATCAGAATGCCGATGAAGTAATGACCAGTCCAACCTAGACATGACATGCAAAGCAGCGGTGCAGCATCGCAGGCATGAATCGTGGACGTGGTGACGGGGTCTGATGTGCTCCACCGACCTAGGGTCTCGGCTTCACTGCACAGCAAACGCGTCGAAAGAAAACGGGGGCTAATAATTATCGGGAGATGGGGGGGGGGGGGAGAAGAAGAGAAGAAAGAGAGAGAGAGAGAGAGAGAGAGAGAGAGAGAGAGAGAGAGAGAGAGAGAGAGAGAGCTGGGAGATAGAAGAGCACGGTGCTCTTGGTGATGGGAACTGCGAAGGATAGCAGGTTCTGGGACATGTGCATGAGAATCAGAATATTGGTGATGATGGCAGCAGGGTTATAAGGTAATAAGCAGCTGAACACTAATAAGAACAGGGAAAGCGTTGGCGAGCAGATTCAAAGTGCATCAGTAGCAGAGAGCCAGTCCTGAGCAAGAAGGTGACGGTACACCTTTTTCTTAAAGCTTTGCATGTGGGGCTGGGCGGGTGGGTGGTGGAACAGGTCTGGTGGCAGGGCATTCCATGTTGCAACGGTGCAAGCAGGGAATCCTTGGAGACAGCTATTCCGGGTGTTGGCAGGCAGGCCAGTTGTCATCTGGTATGGATGGGAATCCTGCAGCTGGAGTCTATGTATACGGCAGGCACGAACTTGCAGCAACTCACTGATGATCTCTCTGCTGACATATCTGTCATCAGAGAGTACCTACGTGACCGAGGTCTCAAACTGAATGACTCCAAGACGCAATTTATCATCGTAAGACAAAAATGGTATGTGTTCCTCCTAACATCTGCCATCCTCCTAACATCTGATTGTTTTTGGTTTCCCTTGGCACTATGATGTTTCCGTCTTACACACCTGATATGGCCCTTGTCCTATTGCACTGCGCTATCAGCTTAAGGTAGCAGCCTGGTCGTAAATTTCATATGGCATTCAACTGACCGTAACTTTGGTGTCTCTCAATGGATTTGAGTGAAGGTTTTACCACACACTCCACACAATCCCGCGCACGGACAGAATGGGCAAGAAAATGTGAAAACATTGTAAATGCGTTTTTTGGCTCCTGGGTGGCTCGCAGTTCGCACACCGTGGCACCATGCGGAATTTTGAGTTTTTCGGCCTGGAAAGCCTGTCAGTGAGGCGCAACAACTTTGAAATCATGTCCAGATGGCCAGCATAGTGGAGTGTGTTGTGAAAATTTCACTCAAATCCATTGAGAGACGCCAAAGTTACTGTCAATTGAATGCCATATGAAATTTACGACCAGGCTTACCTTAAGGGGGCAGCCTACCCAAAAATTTCATATGGCATTCAATTGACCGTGACTTTGGTGTTTCTCAATGGATTTGAGTGAAATTTGGACCACACACTCCAGCCACTATGCTGGCCCTCAGGACATGATTTACAAGTTCTTGCGCCTCACTGACAGGCTTTCCAGGCCGGAAAAACTCCGGCATAGTGCCACATGTGCGAGCCACCCAGGAGCCAAACAAAATTACTGCATTTACAATTTTTTCACGTTTTCGTGCTCATTCTGTTCGTGGGCGGGACTCAAACCAAGAACAAGTCCAGAAGCAGCCATGGGTGATGGGGTAGGGCCCCTCAACGAGGCCCTGGAATCTGTCACAACGGAACGAGTGGGCGAATCTCACACACTCCCACAGACCCAAGTCAATTTTTGAATTTTTTTAGGTTTAGCACGTGCTACGAGGTCGTACCTTTGATACAACATCCAGTGCTGGGACCTCCACAGCAAGCCATTTCCACAGCGCTGCACACCAAATCCAGGATACCCTCAGAAACCGGCAAAGACTACCACTCACGTTTCACTACTGCCTAGTACTGAATCCTACCTGACTTCTTGAGACGACTCAAACTTGCCAAAGTCACTAAATCAACGTCAACTACAATAATCAAGCCACATACCTGCAACGTCACGAGGGTGCTGGCAAAAGTCCGGCTGCACGGCGGCGGGCTTCGCCCGCCGCCGTGCAGCCCAATATGTGGCTCAAAAACCTGATTGTTTGGACTTAGAGCAAATTCTGCACACTTTCACGTGTTTCCATGATAAGGCAAGTTGCGCACGGTCTGCTCACATTCAAATACAGTGCTGCCAACAAATGACAGCGTGCAACAAAAAAATCTTTCCTTGCAATTGCACATTTTCGGCCATAACTCTTGAACGGCGGGTCAGATCGGGACACAAATTTCAGAGAATTTGCAGCTATTCATGCTCTTTCAACTAACGTAGCACTCAATATGAATTTACAAATTCGATTTTTCAGCGAATTTTTGGGTAGTCTGCCACCTTAAACTGTATATCCTTGTCTTTCGGGCCCTACATGGCATGTGTAGAACTCTGCTCTCTGATTTCTTCTCGCTTATTCACTTTGAGCTTTCTGGCTTCTGACCGCTGGAATTCTCTCCCAACTGACATTCGCTCTTGCTCCTCGTTTTCACTATTCCGCAAATCTGTACGTGATCAGTGATCACACAGGGCACCCTGTAAAAAGGCCTTTGGCCTGTGGGGATTTCCCTATTCAAAATTTAAATAATAATACTAATAATAATACACTGGTTTGAGGGAAAGACACAAACGGGAAAAACGGAAAAATTTGACTGTCACCACCAAGACTCGAACCAGTTGCCTCGCTAGAACATGTCCATGTAGCTAGCGATGCTCTAACCACTGAGCTATGGTGTAGTCGTCATCCTAGCAGAGACCGTTCAAAATGTTCTTCAGACTTCGTAACAATAATAATAATTGCTATTATTATCTTGGCGGGGTTTGCAGCTCTTTATAAAAATACTTTGCTTCACGGAAACGTACTTCATTGCGAAGAGCAGCGCTTCGGTCCTCTGAGCTGTGCTGAGGAGCTCTAACAGAGCGAAACAGTTGCTGTCCACAGATTTGAGTAATTGCTATTATTCCCGTAGCTATCGCTGGCGCTAGCCAGGGTCCACACAGATTTAATTTGGTATTTATTTGTTTGTGTGTTTGTGTCACGCCTGCCGCTATCCAGTATCTGTCCCGTACCGTACCGTACCATCAAATACAGCTGGCCACAAACTGCTGGCCACAATATTCAAAGAGGGCTTTCAAATGTAAGATCATAACGTGAAGCTTAAAAAACTTGGAGAATTGAAAAATTTATAGCATCCCTATGTTTTTTGCCTAGGTCCTCAAGGTGGTAGACGATGTTGAATTACCCTCGACCGTATCTGTCCCGTACCGTGCCGTACCATCAAAGACGGCTGACCGGTGTAAACGCGAAAACGTTCCTCCGCGAATATGGTTCCAGGCATACACCGGTTACCCCCTGGAACCGTTTTCGCTAGGTTCCACCCTAGCCGCGAAAACAGTTCCTCCGCGAAAACGGCTCTTCCACACATATCCTGCATCTATGGGCCTCTTGGAACCATTTTCGCGGATGGGGTCTCACCGCGAAAACGGTTCCAGCTAGCCGCGAAAACGGTTCCTCCGCGAAAACGGTTCCACACATTTCCTGCATCTATGGACCGATTTCGCGGATCGACATGCATTCGCGAAATCAGTTCCCATCATGAAATGTGCTTTCGGTTTTTTTTCTTCAAAACGTCCTGAAGATGTCTTCTCTTGGTGGTAATCGGGCGTGTTACGACGAAGTCTTGCAAATGCCTGCCTCGTTTCCTGCGGACGCGAAGAGGCGTAGAGAATTTTTTTATTATTATTATTATTATTTTTTTACTACGTTCACATAACCAGCTCGAAAAGAATAAGGAAAGACAATGGTACGGAGACTAGGACAAACGTGACAACTAATGAGCAGGCGCTGCACCGAGACGCAACAGTGATGGTGGGGCATTGATGACTCTGCCGACTTGAGGTCTCGGCGTCACGGCCAAAAACACGCACCAAAAACAATGAAAAAAGAAGAAGATAGAGCTGTACAGGTGAGAAAGATGCAAAAACCCAAGGCTTAACACGAGCGATTGTGGGGGAGAAACTGTCTTAGCGTCATACTATTCATAGGGAATCGACTGCCCAGAGCCAGTTTGTGCTGCGAAGATGGCGGTAAACATTCGTTTTGAATGATTGCATTCTCTTGCTGTGGGGAGGCTGGGATAGGAGAGCGGCAGGGAGGGAGTTCCAATCGCTGATGCTGCAGTGTGGGAACGAGCGCTTCAGTGCCAGCGGGGCAGATGCAGGCAGCTGGTGTTGGAGCTGGTGGTCATGGCCACTGACAGCACCGTGCTCGCTGCGAGTTCTGGGGTTGGTAGAGATGATGTGGCGCGATGGCAACACAGAGAGCAGCTGCGGAGGACCAGGCAAGTAGTGCAGCTTGTTCAGGCAGGCAAGCGAGGCAACAGTGCGGCGGATGGCCAGGCTGGGTAGGTGTGCCCCAGGGCCGATAGCATGAAGCGCGCGGCGCTGAACATTGTTCAGACGCTGGAGGTGACTCTGCGCAGCTCCCATCCATACAAGAGGCGCATACTCCATGACTGGTCGTACGAACGCCTTGTATACGGTCGTCCGCCGGCGGGGGTGAGTATGTGGGCGGCTCTGTTTAGGACCCCAAGCCGTTGGCGTGCACGGGTGGCTGCGGAGGGTAGGTGATCGCTGAAGGTCAACTTGGCGTCCACTTTCACACCAAGGAGGGTGATGGTGGTTGTCTCGGGCACCAGTGTGCCACCAAACAGGAGTGGAGGGAGATCTAAGTCTGAGGGTGGCTGTCATGGCCTGGGATTTGGTCGGTTCAAACATCACTTTCCATGTACGACCCCACTCGTGCAGTCGGTCAACGGACACCTGCAGTGACTGCGCGGCGACTGTTGGGGTCTGCTGGGAGGTGACTAAGCTGTACAAAGTTGTATCATCAGCATAGGCTTCCAAGCTGGCGCCGTCAGCGAGAACATCTGGCGCGTCGTTGACGTAGGCCAGGAAAAGCGTTGGTCCAAGGATGACGCTTTGCAGTCCACTTCGTCTTGGATCGTGGGTCCTTTTTCGCCAAACAGATGAAGGCCTGCCACAATGGATCACAGACGACGGCCAACAAAAGGAGATCTTGCATCCATGCCACTCGCATAATATGTCTGGTCACCTTGGCCGTGATAAGAGAGGAGGAAGGTCTATGAGAGGTGAGTAACTAATATTACTTGGATTTATTTATTTTCAGTCTCAAATCAGTGAAAGTCGAGAGGATGGTAGTGTGTGGTGTAAGTAAGGGAGTTAGTGCACCATATTTAATTATTATTATTTTCAACCGTCTTCATGAAGGCCCACACACAAAACTGAACACACCTGACAAGGCTTCTGTTGGCATATCAGTACAGTAATTGACCCGGTTTAACTCACTTCATATACAGGTAAGCACGCACTTAATTTCCACCATACATGACTGTACAGACTTTCAACCCGGGTTGAAAATTCTCATGTTAAGGGGGCACATCACCCAAAAATTTCATATGGCATTCAATTGACCGTAACTTTGGTGTTTCTCAGTGGATTTGAGTGAAATTTTGACCACACACTCCTGCCACTATGCTGGCCCTCAGGACATGATTTACAAGTTCTTGCGTCTCACTGACAGGCTTTCCAGGCCGGAAAAACTCAAATTTCCGGCATAGTGCTACGGTGTGCGAGCCACCCAGGAGCCAAACAAATCCATTTACATTTTTTTCACATTTTCGTGCCCATTCTGTCCGTGCGCGGGACCCAAACCTAAAACAAGTCCAGAAGCAGCCATGGGTGGTGGGGTAGGGCCCCTCAACGTGGCCCTGGAATCTGTCACAACGGAACGAGTGGGCGTTCTTTCACGGACTCCCACAGACCCAAGGCAATTTTTGAATTTTTTTAGGTTTGGCACGTGCTACGAGGTCGTACCTTTGATACAACATCCAGTGCTGGGACCTCCACAGCAAGCCATTTCCACAGCGCTGCAAACCAAATCCAGGATGCCCTCAGAAACCGGCAAAGACTGCCACTCACGTTTCACTACTGCCTAGTACTGAATCCTACCTGACTTCTTGACACGACTCAAACTTGCCAAAGTCACTAAATCAACGTCAACTACAATAATCAAGCCACATATCTGCAACGTCACGAGGGTGCTGGCAAAAGTCCTGCTGCACGGCGGCGGGCTTCGCCCGCCGCCGTGCAGCCCAATACGTGGTTTTTTAACGTGATTTTTTGGACTTTTTTGGACTTGGGGCAAAATTCTGCACACTTTCGCGTGTTTCCATAATACGACAAGTTGCGCACGGTCTGCTCACATTCAAATACAGTGCTGCCAACAAATGACAGCATGCAACAAAAAAATCTTTCCTTGCAAGGGCACATTTTCGGCCATAACTCTTGAACGGCTGGTCAGATAGGGACACAGTTTTCAGAGAATTTGCAGCTATTCATGCTCTTTCAACTGACGTAGCACTCAATATGAATTTACAAATTCGATTTTTCAGCGAATTTTTGGGTGATGTGCCCACATCACCCAAAAATTTCATATGGCATTCAATTGACCGTAACTTTGGTGTTTCTCAGTGGATTTGAGTGAAATTTTGACCACACACTCCTGCCACTATGCTGGCCCTCAGGACATGATTTACAAGTTCTTGCGTCTCACTGACAGGCTTTCCAGGCCGGAAAAACTCAAATTTCCGGCATAGTGCTACGGTGTGCGAGCCACCCAGGAGCCAAACAAATCCATTTACATTTTTTTCACATTTTCGTGCCCATTCTGTCCGTGCGCGGGACCCAAACCTAAAACAAGTCCAGAAGCAGCCATGGGTGGTGGGGTAGGGCCCCTCAACGTGGCCCTGGAATCTGTCACAACGGAACGAGTGGGCGTTCTTTCACGGACTCCCACAGACCCAAGGCAATTTTTGATTTTTTTTAGGTTTGGCACGTGCTACGAGGTCGTACCTTTGATACAACATCCAGTGCTGGGACCTCCACAGCAAGCCATTTCCACAGCGCTGCAAACCAAATCCAGGATGCCCTCAGAAACCGGCAAAGACTGCCACTCACGTTTCACTACTGCCTAGTACTGAATCCTACCTGACTTCTTGACACGACTCAAACTTGCCAAAGTCACTAAATCAACGTCAACTACAATAATCAAGCCACATATCTGCAACGTCACGAGGGTGCTGGCAAAAGTCCTGCTGCACGGCGGCGGGCTTCGCCCGCCGCCGTGCAGCCCAATACGTGGTTTTTTAACGTGATTTTTTGGACTTTTTTGGACTTGGGGCAAAATTCTGCACACTTTCGCGTGTTTCCATAATACGACAAGTTGCGCACGGTCTGCTCACATTCAAATACAGTGCTGCCAACAAATGACAGCATGCAACAAAAAAATCTTTCCTTGCAAGGGCACATTTTCGGCCATAACTCTTGAACGGCTGGTCAGATAGGGACACAGTTTTCAGAGAATTTGCAGCTATTCATGCTCTTTCAACTGACGTAGCACTCAATATGAATTTACAAATTCGATTTTTCAGCGAATTTTTGGGTGATGTGCCCACATCACCCAAAAATTTCATATGGCATTCAATTGACCGTAACTTTGGTGTTTCTCAGTGGATTTGAGTGAAATTTTGACCACACACTCCTGCCACTATGCTGGCCCTCAGGACATGATTTACAAGTTCTTGCGTCTCACTGACAGGCTTTCCAGGCCGGAAAAACTCAAATTTCCGGCATAGTGCTACGGTGTGCGAGCCACCCAGGAGCCAAACAAATCCATTTACATTTTTTTCACATTTTCGTGCCCATTCTGTCCGTGCGCGGGACCCAAACCTAAAACAAGTCCAGAAGCAGCCATGGGTGGTGGGGTAGGGCCCCTCAACGTGGCCCTGGAATCTGTCACAACGGAACGAGTGGGCGTTCTTTCACGGACTCCCACAGACCCAAGGCAATTTTTGAATTTTTTTAGGTTTGGCACGTGCTACGAGGTCGTACCTTTGATACAACATCCAGTGCTGGGACCTCCACAGCAAGCCATTTCCACAGCGCTGCAAACCAAATCCAGGATGCCCTCAGAAACCGGCAAAGACTGCCACTCACGTTTCACTACTGCCTAGTACTGAATCCTACCTGACTTCTTGACACGACTCAAACTTGCCAAAGTCACTAAATCAACGTCAACTACAATAATCAAGCCACATATCTGCAACGTCACGAGGGTGCTGGCAAAAGTCCTGCTGCACGGCGGCGGGCTTCGCCCGCCGCCGTGCAGCCCAATACGTGTTTTTTTAACGTGATTTTTTGGACTTTTTTGGACTTGGGGCAAAATTCTGCACACTTTCGCGTGTTTCCATAATACGACAAGTTGCGCACGGTCTGCTCACATTCAAATACAGTGCTGCCAACAAATGACAGCATGCAACAAAAAAATCTTTCCTTGCAAGGGCACATTTTCGGCCATAACTCTTGAACGGCTGGTCAGATAGGGACACAGTTTTCAGAGAATTTGCAGCTATTCATGCTCTTTCAACTGACGTAGCACTCAATATGAATTTACAAATTCGATTTTTCAGCGAATTTTTGGGTGATGTGCCCACATCACCCAAAAATTTCATATGGCATTCAATTGACCGTAACTTTGGTGTTTCTCAGTGGATTTGAGTGAAATTTTGACCACACACTCCTGCCACTATGCTGGCCCTCAGGACATGATTTACAAGTTCTTGCGTCTCACTGACAGGCTTTCCAGGCCGGAAAAACTCAAATTTCCGGCATAGTGCTACGGTGTGCGAGCCACCCAGGAGCCAAACAAATCCATTTACATTTTTTTCACATTTTCGTGCCCATTCTGTCCGTGCGCGGGACCCAAACCTAAAACAAGTCCAGAAGCAGCCATGGGTGGTGGGGTAGGGCCCCTCAACGTGGCCCTGGAATCTGTCACAACGGAACGAGTGGGCGTTCTTTCACGGACTCCCACAGACCCAAGGCAATTTTTGATTTTTTTTAGGTTTGGCACGTGCTACGAGGTCGTACCTTTGATACAACATCCAGTGCTGGGACCTCCACAGCAAGCCATTTCCACAGCGCTGCAAACCAAATCCAGGATGCCCTCAGAAACCGGCAAAGACTGCCACTCACGTTTCACTACTGCCTAGTACTGAATCCTACCTGACTTCTTGACACGACTCAAACTTGCCAAAGTCACTAAATCAACGTCAACTACAATAATCAAGCCACATATCTGCAACGTCACGAGGGTGCTGGCAAAAGTCCTGCTGCACGGCGGCGGGCTTCGCCCGCCGCCGTGCAGCCCAATACGTGGTTTTTTAACGTGATTTTTTGGACTTTTTTGGACTTGGGGCAAAATTCTGCACACTTTCGCGTGTTTCCATAATACGACAAGTTGCGCACGGTCTGCTCACATTCAAATACAGTGCTGCCAACAAATGACAGCATGCAACAAAAAAATCTTTCCTTGCAAGGGCACATTTTCGGCCATAACTCTTGAACGGCTGGTCAGATAGGGACACAGTTTTCAGAGAATTTGCAGCTATTCATGCTCTTTCAACTGACGTAGCACTCAATATGAATTTACAAATTCGATTTTTCAGCGAATTTTTGGGTGATGTGCCCACATCACCCAAAAATTTCATATGGCATTCAATTGACCGTAACTTTGGTGTTTCTCAGTGGATTTGAGTGAAATTTTGACCACACACTCCTGCCACTATGCTGGCCCTCAGGACATGATTTACAAGTTCTTGCGTCTCACTGACAGGCTTTCCAGGCCGGAAAAACTCAAATTTCCGGCATAGTGCTACGGTGTGCGAGCCACCCAGGAGCCAAACAAATCCATTTACATTTTTTTCACATTTTCGTGCCCATTCTGTCCGTGCGCGGGACCCAAACCTAAAACAAGTCCAGAAGCAGCCATGGGTGGTGGGGTAGGGCCCCTCAACGTGGCCCTGGAATCTGTCACAACGGAACGAGTGGGCGTTCTTTCACGGACTCCCACAGACCCAAGGCAATTTTTGAATTTTTTTAGGTTTGGCACGTGCTACGAGGTCGTACCTTTGATACAACATCCAGTGCTGGGACCTCCACAGCAAGCCATTTCCACAGCGCTGCAAACCAAATCCAGGATGCCCTCAGAAACCGGCAAAGACTGCCACTCACGTTTCACTACTGCCTAGTACTGAATCCTACCTGACTTCTTGACACGACTCAAACTTGCCAAAGTCACTAAATCAACGTCAACTACAATAATCAAGCCACATATCTGCAACGTCACGAGGGTGCTGGCAAAAGTCCTGCTGCACGGCGGCGGGCTTCGCCCGCCGCCGTGCAGCCCAATACGTGGTTTTTTAACGTGATTTTTTGGACTTTTTTGGACTTGGGGCAAAATTCTGCACACTTTCGCGTGTTTCCATAATACGACAAGTTGCGCACGGTCTGCTCACATTCAAATACAGTGCTGCCAACAAATGACAGCATGCAACAAAAAAATCTTTCCTTGCAAGGGCACATTTTCGGCCATAACTCTTGAACGGCTGGTCAGATAGGGACACAGTTTTCAGAGAATTTGCAGCTATTCATGCTCTTTCAACTGACGTAGCACTCAATATGAATTTACAAATTCGATTTTTCAGCGAATTTTTGGGTGATGTGCCCACATCACCCAAAAATTTCATATGGCATTCAATTGACCGTAACTTTGGTGTTTCTCAGTGGATTTGAGTGAAATTTTGACCACACACTCCTGCCACTATGCTGGCCCTCAGGACATGATTTACAAGTTCTTGCGTCTCACTGACAGGCTTTCCAGGCCGGAAAAACTCAAATTTCCGGCATAGTGCTACGGTGTGCGAGCCACCCAGGAGCCAAACAAATCCATTTACATTTTTTTCACATTTTCGTGCCCATTCTGTCCGTGCGCGGGACCCAAACCTAAAACAAGTCCAGAAGCAGCCATGGGTGGTGGGGTAGGGCCCCTCAACGTGGCCCTGGAATCTGTCACAACGGAACGAGTGGGCGTTCTTTCACGGACTCCCACAGACCCAAGGCAATTTTTGAATTTTTTTAGGTTTGGCACGTGCTACGAGGTCGTACCTTTGATACAACATCCAGTGCTGGGACCTCCACAGCAAGCCATTTCCACAGCGCTGCAAACCAAATCCAGGATGCCCTCAGAAACCGGCAAAGACTGCCACTCACGTTTCACTACTGCCTAGTACTGAATCCTACCTGACTTCTTGACACGACTCAAACTTGCCAAAGTCACTAAATCAACGTCAACTACAATAATCAAGCCACATATCTGCAACGTCACGAGGGTGCTGGCAAAAGTCCTGCTGCACGGCGGCGGGCTTCGCCCGCCGCCGTGCAGCCCAATACGTGGTTTTTTAACGTGATTTTTTGGACTTTTTTGGACTTGGGGCAAAATTCTGCACACTTTCGCGTGTTTCCATAATACGACAAGTTGCGCACGGTCTGCTCACATTCAAATACAGTGCTGCCAACAAATGACAGCATGCAACAAAAAAATCTTTCCTTGCAAGGGCACATTTTCGGCCATAACTCTTGAACGGCTGGTCAGATAGGGACACAGTTTTCAGAGAATTTGCAGCTATTGATGCTCTTTCAACTGACGTAGCACTCAATATGAATTTACAAATTCGATTTTTCAGCGAATTTTTGGGTGATGTGCCCACATCACCCAAAAATTTCATATGGCATTCAATTGACCGTAACTTTGGTGTTTCTCAGTGGATTTGAGTGAAATTTTGACCACACACTCCTGCCACTATGCTGGCCCTCAGGACATGATTTACAAGTTCTTGCGTCTCACTGACAGGCTTTCCAGGCCGGAAAAACTCAAATTTCCGGCATAGTGCTACGGTGTGCGAGCCACCCAGGAGCCAAACAAATCCATTTACATTTTTTTCACATTTTCGTGCCCATTCTGTCCGTGCGCGGGACCCAAACCTAAAACAAGTCCAGAAGCAGCCATGGGTGGTGGGGTAGGGCCCCTCAACGTGGCCCTGGAATCTGTCACAACGGAACGAGTGGGCGTTCTTTCACGGACTCCCACAGACCCAAGGCAATTTTTGAATTTTTTTAGGTTTGGCACGTGCTACGAGGTCGTACCTTTGATACAACATCCAGTGCTGGGACCTCCACAGCAAGCCATTTCCACAGCGCTGCAAACCAAATCCAGGATGCCCTCAGAAACCGGCAAAGACTGCCACTCACGTTTCACTACTGCCTAGTACTGAATCCTACCTGACTTCTTGACACGACTCAAACTTGCCAAAGTCACTAAATCAACGTCAACTACAATAATCAAGCCACATATCTGCAACGTCACGAGGGTGCTGGCAAAAGTCCTGCTGCACGGCGGCGGGCTTCGCCCGCCGCCGTGCAGCCCAATACGTGGTTTTTTAACGTGATTTTTTGGACTTTTTTGGACTTGGGGCAAAATTCTGCACACTTTCGCGTGTTTCCATAATACGACAAGTTGCGCACGGTCTGCTCACATTCAAATACAGTGCTGCCAACAAATGACAGCATGCAACAAAAAAATCTTTCCTTGCAAGGGCACATTTTCGGCCATAACTCTTGAACGGCTGGTCAGATAGGGACACAGTTTTCAGAGAATTTGCAGCTATTCATGCTCTTTCAACTGACGTAGCACTCAATATGAATTTACAAATTCGATTTTTCAGCGAATTTTTGGGTGATGTGCCCACATCACCCAAAAATTTCATATGGCATTCAATTGACCGTAACTTTGGTGTTTCTCAGTGGATTTGAGTGAAATTTTGACCACACACTCCTGCCACTATGCTGGCCCTCAGGACATGATTTACAAGTTCTTGCGTCTCACTGACAGGCTTTCCAGGCCGGAAAAACTCAAATTTCCGGCATAGTGCTACGGTGTGCGAGCCACCCAGGAGCCAAACAAATCCATTTACATTTTTTTCACATTTTCGTGCCCATTCTGTCCGTGCGCGGGACCCAAACCTAAAACAAGTCCAGAAGCAGCCATGGGTGGTGGGGTAGGGCCCCTCAACGTGGCCCTGGAATCTGTCACAACGGAACGAGTGGGCGTTCTTTCACGGACTCCCACAGACCCAAGGCAATTTTTGAATTTTTTTAGGTTTGGCACGTGCTACGAGGTCGTACCTTTGATACAACATCCAGTGCTGGGACCTCCACAGCAAGCCATTTCCACAGCGCTGCAAACCAAATCCAGGATGCCCTCAGAAACCGGCAAAGACTGCCACTCACGTTTCACTACTGCCTAGTACTGAATCCTACCTGACTTCTTGACACGACTCAAACTTGCCAAAGTCACTAAATCAACGTCAACTACAATAATCAAGCCACATATCTGCAACGTCACGAGGGTGCTGGCAAAAGTCCTGCTGCACGGCGGCGGGCTTCGCCCGCCGCCGTGCAGCCCAATACGTGGTTTTTTAACGTGATTTTTTGGACTTTTTTGGACTTGGGGCAAAATTCTGCACACTTTCGCGTGTTTCCATAATACGACAAGTTGCGCACGGTCTGCTCACATTCAAATACAGTGCTGCCAACAAATGACAGCATGCAACAAAAAAATCTTTCCTTGCAAGGGCACATTTTCGGCCATAACTCTTGAACGGCTGGTCAGATAGGGACACAGTTTTCAGAGAATTTGCAGCTATTCATGCTCTTTCAACTGACGTAGCACTCAATATGAATTTACAAATTCGATTTTTCAGCGAATTTTTGGGTGATGTGCCCACATCACCCAAAAATTTCATATGGCATTCAATTGACCGTAACTTTGGTGTTTCTCAGTGGATTTGAGTGAAATTTTGACCACACACTCCTGCCACTATGCTGGCCCTCAGGACATGATTTACAAGTTCTTGCGTCACACTGACAGGCTTTCCAGGCCGGAAAAACTCAAATTTCCGGCATAGTGCTACGGTGTGCGAGCCACCCAGGAGCCAAACAAATCCATTTACATTTTTTTCACATTTTCGTGCCCATTCTGTCCGTGCGCGGGACCCAAACCTAAAACAAGTCCAGAAGCAGCCATGGGTGGTGGGGTAGGGCCCCTCAACGTGGCCCTGGAATCTGTCACAACGGAACGAGTGGGCGTTCTTTCACGGACTCCCACAGACCCAAGGCAATTTTTGAATTTTTTTAGGTTTGGCACGTGCTACGAGGTCGTACCTTTGATACAACATCCAGTGCTGGGACCTCCACAGCAAGCCATTTCCACAGCGCTGCAAACCAAATCCAGGATGCCCTCAGAAACCGGCAAAGACTGCCACTCACGTTTCACTACTGCCTAGTACTGAATCCTACCTGACTTCTTGACACGACTCAAACTTGCCAAAGTCACTAAATCAACGTCAACTACAATAATCAAGCCACATATCTGCAACGTCACGAGGGTGCTGGCAAAAGTCCTGCTGCACGGCGGCGGGCTTCGCCCGCCGCCGTGCAGCCCAATACGTGGTTTTTTAACGTGATTTTTTGGACTTTTTTGGACTTGGGGCAAAATTCTGCACACTTTCGCGTGTTTCCATAATACGACAAGTTGCGCACGGTCTGCTCACATTCAAATACAGTGCTGCCAACAAATGACAGCATGCAACAAAAAAATCTTTCCTTGCAAGGGCACATTTTCGGCCATAACTCTTGAACGGCTGGTCAGATAGGGACACAGTTTTCAGAGAATTTGCAGCTATTCATGCTCTTTCAACTGACGTAGCACTCAATATGAATTTACAAATTCGATTTTTCAGCGAATTTTTGGGTGATGTGCCCACATCACCCAAAAATTTCATATGGCATTCAATTGACCGTAACTTTGGTGTTTCTCAGTGGATTTGAGTGAAATTTTGACCACACACTCCTGCCACTATGCTGGCCCTCAGGACATGATTTACAAGTTCTTGCGTCACACTGACAGGCTTTCCAGGCCGGAAAAACTCAAATTTCCGGCATAGTGCTACGGTGTGCGAGCCACCCAGGAGCCAAACAAATCCATTTACATTTTTTTCACATTTTCGTGCCCATTCTGTCCGTGCGCGGGACCCAAACCTAAAACAAGTCCAGAAGCAGCCATGGGTGGTGGGGTAGGGCCCCTCAACGTGGCCCTGGAATCTGTCACAACGGAACGAGTGGGCGTTCTTTCACGGACTCCCACAGACCCAAGGCAATTTTTGAATTTTTTTAGGTTTGGCACGTGCTACGAGGTCGTACCTTTGATACAACATCCAGTGCTGGGACCTCCACAGCAAGCCATTTCCACAGCGCTGCAAACCAAATCCAGGATGCCCTCAGAAACCGGCAAAGACTGCCACTCACGTTTCACTACTGCCTAGTACTGAATCCTACCTGACTTCTTGACACGACTCAAACTTGCCAAAGTCACTAAATCAACGTCAACTACAATAATCAAGCCACATATCTGCAACGTCACGAGGGTGCTGGCAAAAGTCCTGCTGCACGGCGGCGGGCTTCGCCCGCCGCCGTGCAGCCCAATACGTGGTTTTTTAACGTGATTTTTTGGACTTTTTTGGACTTGGGGCAAAATTCTGCACACTTTCGCGTGTTTCCATAATACGACAAGTTGCGCACGGTCTGCTCACATTCAAATACAGTGCTGCCAACAAATGACAGCATGCAACAAAAAAATCTTTCCTTGCAAGGGCACATTTTCGGCCATAACTCTTGAACGGCTGGTCAGATAGGGACACAGTTTTCAGAGAATTTGCAGCTATTCATGCTCTTTCAACTGACGTAGCACTCAATATGAATTTACAAATTCGATTTTTCAGCGAATTTTTGGGTGATGTGCCCACATCACCCAAAAATTTCATATGGCATTCAATTGACCGTAACTTTGGTGTTTCTCAGTGGATTTGAGTGAAATTTTGACCACACACTCCTGCCACTATGCTGGCCCTCAGGACATGATTTACAAGTTCTTGCGTCTCACTGACAGGCTTTCCAGGCCGGAAAAACTCAAATTTCCGGCATAGTGCTACGGTGTGCGAGCCACCCAGGAGCCAAACAAATCCATTTACATTTTTTTCACATTTTCGTGCCCATTCTGTCCGTGCGCGGGACCCAAACCTAAAACAAGTCCAGAAGCAGCCATGGGTGGTGGGGTAGGGCCCCTCAACGTGGCCCTGGAATCTGTCACAACGGAACGAGTGGGCGTTCTTTCACGGACTCCCACAGACCCAAGGCAATTTTTGAATTTTTTTAGGTTTGGCACGTGCTACGAGGTCGTACCTTTGATACAACATCCAGTGCTGGGACCTCCACAGCAAGCCATTTCCACAGCGCTGCAAACCAAATCCAGGATGCCCTCAGAAACCGGCAAAGACTGCCACTCACGTTTCACTACTGCCTAGTACTGAATCCTACCTGACTTCTTGACACGACTCAAACTTGCCAAAGTCACTAAATCAACGTCAACTACAATAATCAAGCCACATATCTGCAACGTCACGAGGGTGCTGGCAAAAGTCCTGCTGCACGGCGGCGGGCTTCGCCCGCCGCCGTGCAGCCCAATACGTGGTTTTTTAACGTGATTTTTTGGACTTTTTTGGACTTGGGGCAAAATTCTGCACACTTTCGCGTGTTTCCATAATACGACAAGTTGCGCACGGTCTGCTCACATTCAAATACAGTGCTGCCAACAAATGACAGCATGCAACAAAAAAATCTTTCCTTGCAAGGGCACATTTTCGGCCATAACTCTTGAACGGCTGGTCAGATAGGGACACAGTTTTCAGAGAATTTGCAGCTATTCATGCTCTTTCAACTGACGTAGCACTCAATATGAATTTACAAATTCGATTTTTCAGCGAATTTTTGGGTGATGTGCCCACATCACCCAAAAATTTCATATGGCATTCAATTGACCGTAACTTTGGTGTTTCTCAGTGGATTTGAGTGAAATTTTGACCACACACTCCTGCCACTATGCTGGCCCTCAGGACATGATTTACAAGTTCTTGCGTCTCACTGACAGGCTTTCCAGGCCGGAAAAACTCAAATTTCCGGCATAGTGCTACGGTGTGCGAGCCACCCAGGAGCCAAACAAATCCATTTACATTTTTTTCACATTTTCGTGCCCATTCTGTCCGTGCGCGGGACCCAAACCTAAAACAAGTCCAGAAGCAGCCATGGGTGGTGGGGTAGGGCCCCTCAACGTGGCCCTGGAATCTGTCACAACGGAACGAGTGGGCGTTCTTTCACGGACTCCCACAGACCCAAGGCAATTTTTGAATTTTTTTAGGTTTGGCACGTGCTACGAGGTCGTACCTTTGATACAACATCCAGTGCTGGGACCTCCACAGCAAGCCATTTCCACAGCGCTGCAAACCAAATCCAGGATGCCCTCAGAAACCGGCAAAGACTGCCACTCACGTTTCACTACTGCCTAGTACTGAATCCTACCTGACTTCTTGACACGACTCAAACTTGCCAAAGTCACTAAATCAACGTCAACTACAATAATCAAGCCACATATCTGCAACGTCACGAGGGTGCTGGCAAAAGTCCTGCTGCACGGCGGCGGGCTTCGCCCGCCGCCGTGCAGCCCAATACGTGGTTTTTTAACGTGATTTTTTGGACTTTTTTGGACTTGGGGCAAAATTCTGCACACTTTCGCGTGTTTCCATAATACGACAAGTTGCGCACGGTCTGCTCACATTCAAATACAGTGCTGCCAACAAATGACAGCATGCAACAAAAAAATCTTTCCTTGCAAGGGCACATTTTCGGCCATAACTCTTGAACGGCTGGTCAGATAGGGACACAGTTTTCAGAGAATTTGCAGCTATTCATGCTCTTTCAACTGACGTAGCACTCAATATGAATTTACAAATTCGATTTTTCAGCGAATTTTTGGGTGATGTGCCCACATCACCCAAAAATTTCATATGGCATTCAATTGACCGTAACTTTGGTGTTTCTCAGTGGATTTGAGTGAAATTTTGACCACACACTCCTGCCACTATGCTGGCCCTCAGGACATGATTTACAAGTTCTTGCGTCTCACTGACAGGCTTTCCAGGCCGGAAAAACTCAAATTTCCGGCATAGTGCTACGGTGTGCGAGCCACCCAGGAGCCAAACAAATCCATTTACATTTTTTTCACATTTTCGTGCCCATTCTGTCCGTGCGCGGGACCCAAACCTAAAACAAGTCCAGAAGCAGCCATGGGTGGTGGGGTAGGGCCCCTCAACGTGGCCCTGGAATCTGTCACAACGGAACGAGTGGGCGTTCTTTCACGGACTCCCACAGACCCAAGGCAATTTTTGAATTTTTTTAGGTTTGGCACGTGCTACGAGGTCGTACCTTTGATACAACATCCAGTGCTGGGACCTCCACAGCAAGCCATTTCCACAGCGCTGCAAACCAAATCCAGGATGCCCTCAGAAACCGGCAAAGACTGCCACTCACGTTTCACTACTGCCTAGTACTGAATCCTACCTGACTTCTTGACACGACTCAAACTTGCCAAAGTCACTAAATCAACGTCAACTACAATAATCAAGCCACATATCTGCAACGTCACGAGGGTGCTGGCAAAAGTCCTGCTGCACGGCGGCGGGCTTCGCCCGCCGCCGTGCAGCCCAATACGTGGTTTTTTAACGTGATTTTTTGGACTTTTTTGGACTTGGGGCAAAATTCTGCACACTTTCGCGTGTTTCCATAATACGACAAGTTGCGCACGGTCTGCTCACATTCAAATACAGTGCTGCCAACAAATGACAGCATGCAACAAAAAAATCTTTCCTTGCAAGGGCACATTTTCGGCCATAACTCTTGAACGGCTGGTCAGATAGGGACACAGTTTTCAGAGAATTTGCAGCTATTCATGCTCTTTCAACTGACGTAGCACTCAATATGAATTTACAAATTCGATTTTTCAGCGAATTTTTGGGTGATGTGCCCACATCACCCAAAAATTTCATATGGCATTCAATTGACCGTAACTTTGGTGTTTCTCAGTGGATTTGAGTGAAATTTTGACCACACACTCCTGCCACTATGCTGGCCCTCAGGACATGATTTACAAGTTCTTGCGTCTCACTGACAGGCTTTCCAGGCCGGAAAAACTCAAATTTCCGGCATAGTGCTACGGTGTGCGAGCCACCCAGGAGCCAAACAAATCCATTTACATTTTTTTCACATTTTCGTGCCCATTCTGTCCGTGCGCGGGACCCAAACCTAAAACAAGTCCAGAAGCAGCCATGGGTGGTGGGGTAGGGCCCCTCAACGTGGCCCTGGAATCTGTCACAACGGAACGAGTGGGCGTTCTTTCACGGACTCCCACAGACCCAAGGCAATTTTTGAATTTTTTTAGGTTTGGCACGTGCTACGAGGTCGTACCTTTGATACAACATCCAGTGCTGGGACCTCCACAGCAAGCCATTTCCACAGCGCTGCAAACCAAATCCAGGATGCCCTCAGAAACCGGCAAAGACTGCCACTCACGTTTCACTACTGCCTAGTACTGAATCCTACCTGACTTCTTGACACGACTCAAACTTGCCAAAGTCACTAAATCAACGTCAACTACAATAATCAAGCCACATATCTGCAACGTCACGAGGGTGCTGGCAAAAGTCCTGCTGCACGGCGGCGGGCTTCGCCCGCCGCCGTGCAGCCCAATACGTGGTTTTTTAACGTGATTTTTTGGACTTTTTTGGACTTGGGGCAAAATTCTGCACACTTTCGCGTGTTTCCATAATACGACAAGTTGCGCACGGTCTGCTCACATTCAAATACAGTGCTGCCAACAAATGACAGCATGCAACAAAAAAATCTTTCCTTGCAAGGGCACATTTTCGGCCATAACTCTTGAACGGCTGGTCAGATAGGGACACAGTTTTCAGAGAATTTGCAGCTATTCATGCTCTTTCAACTGACGTAGCACTCAATATGAATTTACAAATTCGATTTTTCAGCGAATTTTTGGGTGATGTGCCCACATCACCCAAAAATTTCATATGGCATTCAATTGACCGTAACTTTGGTGTTTCTCAGTGGATTTGAGTGAAATTTTGACCACACACTCCTGCCACTATGCTGGCCCTCAGGACATGATTTACAAGTTCTTGCGTCTCACTGACAGGCTTTCCAGGCCGGAAAAACTCAAATTTCCGGCATAGTGCTACGGTGTGCGAGCCACCCAGGAGCCAAACAAATCCATTTACATTTTTTTCACATTTTCGTGCCCATTCTGTCCGTGCGCGGGACCCAAACCTAAAACAAGTCCAGAAGCAGCCATGGGTGGTGGGGTAGGGCCCCTCAACGTGGCCCTGGAATCTGTCACAACGGAACGAGTGGGCGTTCTTTCACGGACTCCCACAGACCCAAGGCAATTTTTGAATTTTTTTAGGTTTGGCACGTGCTACGAGGTCGTACCTTTGATACAACATCCAGTGCTGGGACCTCCACAGCAAGCCATTTCCACAGCGCTGCAAACCAAATCCAGGATGCCCTCAGAAACCGGCAAAGACTGCCACTCACGTTTCACTACTGCCTAGTACTGAATCCTACCTGACTTCTTGACACGACTCAAACTTGCCAAAGTCACTAAATCAACGTCAACTACAATAATCAAGCCACATATCTGCAACGTCACGAGGGTGCTGGCAAAAGTCCTGCTGCACGGCGGCGGGCTTCGCCCGCCGCCGTGCAGCCCAATACGTGGTTTTTTAACGTGATTTTTTGGACTTTTTTGGACTTGGGGCAAAATTCTGCACACTTTCGCGTGTTTCCATAATACGACAAGTTGCGCACGGTCTGCTCACATTCAAATACAGTGCTGCCAACAAATGACAGCATGCAACAAAAAAATCTTTCCTTGCAAGGGCACATTTTCGGCCATAACTCTTGAACGGCTGGTCAGATAGGGACACAGTTTTCAGAGAATTTGCAGCTATTCATGCTCTTTCAACTGACGTAGCACTCAATATGAATTTACAAATTCGATTTTTCAGCGAATTTTTGGGTGATGTGCCCACATCACCCAAAAATTTCATATGGCATTCAATTGACCGTAACTTTGGTGTTTCTCAGTGGATTTGAGTGAAATTTTGACCACACACTCCTGCCACTATGCTGGCCCTCAGGACATGATTTACAAGTTCTTGCGTCTCACTGACAGGCTTTCCAGGCCGGAAAAACTCAAATTTCCGGCATAGTGCTACGGTGTGCGAGCCACCCAGGAGCCAAACAAATCCATTTACATTTTTTTCACATTTTCGTGCCCATTCTGTCCGTGCGCGGGACCCAAACCTAAAACAAGTCCAGAAGCAGCCATGGGTGGTGGGGTAGGGCCCCTCAACGTGGCCCTGGAATCTGTCACAACGGAACGAGTGGGCGTTCTTTCACGGACTCCCACAGACCCAAGGCAATTTTTGAATTTTTTTAGGTTTGGCACGTGCTACGAGGTCGTACCTTTGATACAACATCCAGTGCTGGGACCTCCACAGCAAGCCATTTCCACAGCGCTGCAAACCAAATCCAGGATGCCCTCAGAAACCGGCAAAGACTGCCACTCACGTTTCACTACTGCCTAGTACTGAATCCTACCTGACTTCTTGACACGACTCAAACTTGCCAAAGTCACTAAATCAACGTCAACTACAATAATCAAGCCACATATCTGCAACGTCACGAGGGTGCTGGCAAAAGTCCTGCTGCACGGCGGCGGGCTTCGCCCGCCGCCGTGCAGCCCAATACGTGGTTTTTTAACGTGATTTTTTGGACTTTTTTGGACTTGGGGCAAAATTCTGCACACTTTCGCGTGTTTCCATAATACGACAAGTTGCGCACGGTCTGCTCACATTCAAATACAGTGCTGCCAACAAATGACAGCATGCAACAAAAAAATCTTTCCTTGCAAGGGCACATTTTCGGCCATAACTCTTGAACGGCTGGTCAGATAGGGACACAGTTTTCAGAGAATTTGCAGCTATTCATGCTCTTTCAACTGACGTAGCACTCAATATGAATTTACAAATTCGATTTTTCAGCGAATTTTTGGGTGATGTGCCCCCTTAACACAGCCTAAGGCCCGGGTTCCACTGCGGCTCCACTGCTCCGCGGTACATGCAGCGGAGCAGCGCGGTTCCACTGACACTCGCCATTCGCGGTACCGCGGTCGTGCTCCACACTTTCTGATGACGTTTCATTTGCCTGCAAGTGCAGTGCTTGAACAAAGGAAAATTCAAAATTTAACATATCCTGGCATTTTAAGGAGGTCACTATGGATACATTGACGGTAGCAAAGTTTGTCCAGCGCTGTGTGAACTGGATCACGGTTTGCCAGTGTTATCTTGCTGCAGAGTGTTGGAGTGTTTTGAGTCTGCCTTGTTCGTTCTGCCGTTATGTCACGCAAGTACTGTTCTCTATCTGACCTTTTTTTGCAAATTATCTGAATGTGCCCAATGCGTTCCACTTGTTGTGTAGCTTTCGACTTCGTAGTTTTCCGCTGTAGTTTATTAGTAGAATAGTGGTGCATACATGTATTTGCTCGTATTACGGTCATGTACAATCATGTATGTCCGCGGCTTTTAACACTCAGTAAGTCTACGTCAACTATCTGTACAATGTCATGACTGTATACATGTATCATTATTACAGTGCAGTATACTCACTCAGCGTTATTTGCAATAATAATAATAATTTGTAAGAAAGGGTTTGCTCCCCACACTGGAGCTCGCGCTATTCCGCCAACTTTACTTGACACTTGACTGACTCACGACTGCCATCCAGAGCACACGAGAAGTCCATCCGTTCTCACCGTCCAGGACCGACACTGACTCACGCTGTTATCTGGTGTTCACGAGGTGTTTGTGGCGCTGGAAACGGAGCGTCTCTGTAAGTTTGTATCCCTGGTGATGTTTGTGCCTGGAGAGCACTATATTAGTGGTGCTCTTCAAGCACAATCTTCCTCAGCCTACTCAAGCTCAACTGATGAGGGGTGAATTCCCCGAAACACTGTGTATTGAGCAGGGAGTGGTGCTTTCTTGCAGGTTTGCCGAGTCGAAGGTTCGATGGACTTCTCGTGTGCTCTGGATGGCAGTCGTGAGTCAGTCAAGTGTCAAGTAAAGTCGGCGGAATAGCGCGAGCTCCAGTGTGGGGAGCAAACCCTTTCTTACAAATCATCGCCGAAGTCGAACTTGTTCTTCGTCCTTCCTCCGATGTGGATGGTGTGGTAATTTCGGCAGACTCCGTTTAGCAAGGAGCGGAAGAAGCTGATGTAAGTTGACCTTGCCCAGTGCGTATTTTTATGCACTTTTCATGAGTGCGTCGTGAGCTTTCAACCTAATCGTTGTAGCATGCCCCAAAAAGTAGTTTGTTTGTTTGTGTTTTCCTTTAGCCTACTTGTCCTTCCTCCGATGTGGGTTGCATGGTAACTGGCACCAAAAAATGGGCACAATCGGTGGGTACCTCCTCGTGGTTGTACCTGGTAACCATTGTAGCACGCCATAGAAGTCTTGAATGCATCTATCGTGTGTTACATTGGGCTAAATCCCACCACTTTCTTAGGCTTTCACTTTCAGACAGTGATGTGTATTTAGGACCTAGCATTTGCTTTGTTCATATTGTAGTTATATGATTCTTAGGTATGTGTATGGGATTGAGGTCTTTGGCATCTGGTTGGTGGATCTGATCTATCCTCCCCACCGTTTAGGAGCCGCATCTGACGCCTGATCATGGGGTGGTGGCGTCCCACTGAAGCGGAAAGGTGGTTCTTGACCAGGGAGTTGCACGACGCCTTGTTCTTGACCTGCCCGGTACGCGAACCCGTCGAATTTATTTATTTATTATTAGGTATGTGTATGATGTGCTTCTGTGTCGTCTGACTGTAACTTTATTTTAACTCTGAAACAGCAGATTTGATCCTTTATGACTCCTTCATTTTCGACACATTCTCTGTACGCGACACATTGTTGCAATTATTCTATGTAAAATAGAAAAAAAACACTAGGGAACGAGTTATGAAGCAATTATCCACGACTGTAACAAGATAATAGGCAGAAAGTGCGATAACAGGGCACACAACTGACAGGCTACTGAGACATTCAGTTTTGTGCCCTGTTAGCGCACTTTCTGACTGCTTTTTATCTTGTTACAGCCATGGATAGTTGCTTCATCTCTCGTTCCGTGGTGTTTTTCTTCTATTTTAATTTTGTATCTGAGCAATTATTGTACACTTCCTTTATATTTAAACTCGGATATTAATGTAAAAAAGAGAAGAAATACATGAGAACGAGTTATGCAGCAACTATCCACGACTATAATTTTCTTCTTCTTTGTTTAAACTGGTGTCTTTCTTTATTGGCAAAGTACGGTTTTCTACTTCTATACGTTTGAATGGCGTTGTGACATGCATAGTCATGTATATCTGGTGTGGATGCATGTACCGTAATGTCGTGTATTGTCTATCAGGCTTATACTTCAACCAGGTATTTATTTGTATGTCAGCATGGAAACCAGGCTTCTATTGACTATACAAGACAGGCTTTTTAAATACAAGACACTAAAGTATGCACATTGTACACGTGTCCATAACCCAGTGGGTGTGAACATCCCCAGTTGGGTGTTCATTGGGTGGTATACATGTACGTCCACATTAGACCAATTTAGTCCAATAATCAATGGAAGACAATCGCCTTTCCAGATTCATCACATTGTATAGAGCTAATAACAACTACTACTGTAGTAGCTATTAGCAAGCATTACAATTACAATAATTCTCAATCAAATTGTCGGCCAGGAGCCATGATCAGGATTGAGGAGAAAAAACAAGTGAGGTGGACCTATAACAGGCAACACAAAGTGGAACGAAACTACACCATACGTGATAAAATTGCACCATCCTTTCGGCACAGGCACACACACATACCCATGCACATGCCAAAACACTGAGACACCCACTCATACTCACACTCGCACCAACACTCACTCACACAAGCTCACACTCCAAATCACACCCAAACACGTGCAACTAAAGACACACCCAGAAAATACCAATGTGCCTGAAAACAAGGTGTGAATAGTGGTGGGACTATGACAAAAGAAAAGGAGATGAGATTCCGTCGCCAAACTGCACTTACGCTACAACATTGTGCTGAACTACCGGTATAACAATGGCGTGAACAAGCACACATGACAACAGGACGGGACAGTGGCAACAGAAACAATGATCATCATCCAATTTTTCACATTGTCAATTGTCAAGCAACACCCAGCCAAGATCACGGTTCACCTTAGGATGGTGTCTGGAGATGTGGATTGCCTCCCGTATCCGGTGGTTCACTTATGACACTTTCGTTGCGAGTATGGATGGTGATGTGAAGGGAATGAATAGCGCTGTGGATGGATGTTGTAGTGGTTGGTGCAATGCGTAGTGCTCTCCCCAGGGCTTCTGCGGTGCACAGGCTCTCGCTTCTCGGTAATGTTCTTGGACTCGCTCCCTCACACACTCCGTCTCTCCCACATACTCCCCTCCACACAGTAATTCGTGTGTCGGGATAAGTCATTCGGACAGCGAAAGTCACAGCCGCAGACGCACACCCTCACCCACACACAAAGCAGGTAGCGTGATAACAAAGATATGCATGTGTTGCCGACAAAGTTACGAAGGTAGAACTTGTTCTCATGACGACACTTGGACACCAGCTCTGACCTCTTGTAGAGGGAGCGGGTCCCAGGCAATCTCTAGCTTTCTGGCCAGACACAGACACAGCCAAGATGCCGAGAGTATGGTGCAGCTCCACTAAGTTCTTCACGTAGGCGTACAACATACATGACTTGAGGAGTTCTTCACGTAGATGTACTGCATGGATGGCTTGATAAGTGCTGACGGTGATTCACATCCAGAAATCAAATCCAGATCTCCATAATCTCCATACTTCAGCTAGCCATGTACTGAAGTACTAGCTGTACAGGTTAATATCTTACAAATTATGCTAAATGTCTCGGCCATCTGTATTGACTCTCCATTGTATAAGCGATACGAACGCTGTCGATGATTTGCAGCTACAAACCAAATCGAGATGTCCATCAATGTTCAGGTAGCCACGTACTGAAGTACCAGGTGTATAGGTTCTCACAAATCCTGCTAAATGTCTCCAAGCCAAGTGCCAGCAGTACAGCGACTGAAAAATTGTAAGGTCTGAGAGGAAAGCCATAAAATAAGAATTCTCACAAACTCTCATTTATTAATTTCTCGGCCATCGCGAGTGATTCTCTACAAAGGCAATGGAAAGCAACAGTCACAAACTGTCATAAATACTTCGGCCATCGCGAGTGATTCTCTACAAAGTCAATGGAAAGCAACAGTCACAAAACTTCATCAAAGTCTTCGAATAGTTTCTCAGTACTGGAGCAGTCAAGGATGTACAGACTGGAGCCTGGAACCGTTTTCGCGGATGATCCCAGTTGCTGCAGTCCGCGAAAACGGTTCCACAGTAGACAGTGGTCGCAGTTGTCTGGAACCGTTTTCGCGGATGGTCCTACACCAGAAAAGTAATCCCTGAAACCGTTTTCGCGGCTAGCCCGGCTAGTCATACATCAGAAATTAGTGGGCTGTAGATTCCAGGGGGAAACCGGTGCATGCCTGGAACCATTTTTGCGGAGGAACCGTTTTCGCGTTTACACCGGCCACAAACAGATGGCTACGATATTCAAATAGGGCTTTTATTATTATTATTACTTCAGAAAAACAAAAAAATGTATTATCTACGCATGCATATTTCTGAACTTCCTTTCCTTATAGTTGTAGTCTTTTAGCATATTTCCATCATTCCCTGTAGTATTTTGACAAGAAGGGAACGAAAACGTTCAATACTTTGACACATGTCCTAATTGGCTGGTGGTGACTCTTGCGTAGATGCATGCGTAGATAATACATTTTTTTGTAATATTTTCTGCCTCCGTCCTACTTTCAAATTATTATTATTATTATTATTATTATGAAATAGTGGTTGCGACTTCGGCGATGATTTGTAAGAAATGGTTTGCTCCCCACACCGGAGCTCGCGCTATTCCGCCGACTTGACACTTGACTGACTCACGACTGCCATCCAGAGCACACGAGAAGTCCATCGAACCTTCGACTCGGCAAACCTGCAAGAAAGCACCACTCCCTGCTCAATACACAGCCCCGAAACATTATTATTATTATTATTATTATTCTAAATTCATGTTTGACATGGTGTCAACCAATATTATGAATGATGGCTACCAGCCATGGAATAAAAGAACAAGAAGGCAAAAATGCAGACGCAAAATATGGCAAGTTAAATGAAAATGAAAATGAAAGAAAAGTAAATCAATCCAAAACCAAAATCAATTATAAAAATCAATTCAAAACCCAAATGAATTGTACAGGTAGCATACTGTGATTTACTTTGGAGCTTGAAGTAGTACACAAAGAGAATGAAAATCAATGATTAGTTAATGAAGATCGACGTACGTGTATATTTATCAAGCGAGTTCCGGCTTGTTGAGGATTCATTGAACCAGTTTAAGGAATGCTGCACATGCTGAGGGGCAGTGATAAGTTTGATTTTGTGAATGTATACGCAGGAGGATCGGTCAATGTAATGTTTCAGAGGAAATGTACCGCATTTCATAGAGAACGGCTATGTTGGTCTCGGGCGGCAAACGAAGTATTGCCCGGAGAATCCGTCGATGCACAATCTCCAGCTTTGCAAAGAGGCCATTACCAGCGCCACACCACACCACACAGCAATACAAGAAAATAGGCAAAACGTATGTATGATAAAAGGTCTTTCGGCATTCTGGTGAAATGTGGGGGAGATGGCCAAAAAGAATACCGACGACTGAGCTTGCCGGCTTTTCCAGATTCTTGAAATGGTGGGACCAGTCCAATTTTCTATCAAGTGTAACGCCAAGGTGCTTGTGACGAGAGGTTATAGGTATCGGGGTAGGATCATCGGGGAAATGGAAAATAAAAGTTTGAAGATGTGCAACATCTGATGACGCGTTGGGGACGACACACATGATCTCGGTCTTGGCGGAGTTCGGCCGGAGTTTCCACCTTCGCATCCACTTGACCACACAGTCTATTCCTACCTGCAGGTCTTGACACGCGACGGGGAGCAACTGGTGACTAGCCAGCAGAGTGGTGTCGTCAGCATATAGCGAGGTTTTGGGAATTGCACCGATAACATTCACATACATTATAAAAAGCAGGGGCCCCAGAATTGATCCCTGGGGGACACCAGAACACACGCGTTCAGGGTGGGACAATTGACCCGAGATATTTACTTGCTGTGAGCGACCACACAGGTATCTCCCCAGCCACCGCAGTATGCGTCCTTGATTCGAGAATGATGCTATCTTAGCCATCAGCCCACGGTGCCACACAGTATCAAAGGCTTTAGAATTTTAGATAAATCGAAGAAGCAGACTAGGCTATACTCGCTGCGATGGCGATTTTCATGCAGGGATTGAATAACTCGAAGTAGCTGCCAGGCTGTTGAATCACCTCGACGGAATCCGGACTGTGATTGATGGAGATATGGGTCTACATGTGCATATAACTTGTCATACATTATTCGCTCACACGGCTTTGATATCGTTGAGAGAAGGGATATGGGACGATAGTTCGTCGGATCCGTTCTTGCGCCTTTGTCTTTGTACAGTGGGATGACGACAGCAGCTTTCCAGGCAGTTGGAAAAATACCGGTGGCGAAAGACAGATTGAATAGCAGACTCAAAGGAAGCGATATCGACGGGCCAATCAATTTCAGCAGCTCGTGTGTAACTCCATCAGGTCCCGCAGCTTTCCGGAGCTTTAAGCCTAGTTCACATTCAACGCAACGCCGACGGTACGAGACGTAAGGGCTTGTCGGGAGGGCTGGGGTGAGCTGTAAAATCCTATACGATTCGTACGACACGACATGCAGCAGTCGTTGCGACGTTCAACGTCGAACGGCGCGAGTCATAAGGCATGGTCCGTGACTGGGTGACTTTTGGACCTGATTTCTCGTTTTTGGGGACTTCTTTTCAATTATTCCTCCTTGAAAGAAGCGGAATCAAGTTCACAATACCAGTTTTTCATGAAGATCAAAAAATTAGCCCTGAAAATTATGGCATTCAAATAATAGCCCCAGGAAATGATAGAATAGTTCGTCTGTCACGCTTCTGAAATATCCCTAAATACAATAAGTGACATGAGATCTTATGTTGCTAAAATTCAACTCAAGTCGTGCTAGCCATTCTGTGAGTTATCATGGGAAGCGCAGTGTTCGAAATGCTAAAAAATATCCAAGTACGAATCGGGAGTAGTCGGCGCACGACGCCGTCTCCTGTTCACACTCGAATTGCAGCCGTTTTGTACGCTTGCGTCCCCGTCTACGCCCGTCTACGGTATGAAAAGTTGGATCGATCCAACTCTTCCCGTCGCTTCCCGATCTGTACGGTAGTACGGTTGCGTTCCCGTTTCTGGTGTTCACATTGGACGCCGTCAGACCGTCCCGTCGCTTCCCGTCGATCCTTACGTCGCGTCCCGTCGCGCCCCGTCGAATGTGAACTAGGCTTTAGACGCTTGATGCATTTATGCACGGCATAGGGCGTGGCGAAGATAGAGGTGAGCGGCGGCGCAGTCGAGGCGTCCTGCAAAGGCGGGAGCGTCCACTGAGGGTTTTCCGGAGCACCAAATGCAATGAACTGCTTATTTAGGGCATTTGCAATGTCGTCAGGTGATTTGATGTCAGCTCCTCGGACGCTGAGGCGTGATACAGTGGGTTTTCCGGTGGAGTCCGACCGCAAACTTCGGATAAAATTGTGTAGATTCGGTGATGGTGTTTGGGCCTTTTGGGAGAATGAATTGAGAGTGCGGAGAAATCTGCGGTGCTCCAGCCGCGAGAGGTTACGGGTCTTATTCCGTTCCGCCCTATACACAGCTTGATTTTTAGGGGTTTGATACTTCCTGTACACACTGTACGAGTCACGCTTCCGTTTGATTTTTTCTCTTAATGCTGGTGTTAGCCAAGGTGGTCGGGCAGATTTCGAGGGTGTGCATCGGATTGTCCATTTGCGTCGCTCTAGATAGGACTGCAGCATCTCCTTCAAAGTGTCGAACAGCATATCTGCAGAAAGGGATGGATCACCCCGATGTAGTTGGAGCACAGCCTCCCAGTCAATATGGAATAGACGCTCATTGAGCGCAACTGCCGCTTCATTCGGCACGGATGAGATGTTCAATGAAGCAAGGTTACTTCGATGTGGAAGCTGTTTCTGCTCAGAGACAGGAGACCGCGGGGACTGTGACATTTTAATTTTACCAACAACAATACAGTGGTCAGATTGGCCCATAGGTGCTTCAGCATGGAGGTGGCCAATGGCGTGGGGAATATCAGTTATTACAAGATCCAGAGCCGCTCCAGGGCCCGAGGCAGACTCGTGGGGAAGTTTACAAATTGCTCCAAAGAAAACATCTTAAGCAAACATCGCAATTGGTGACCTGCTTTGTCGGTAATGTCCCCCTCCCAGTCTGAACACCTAGCGTTGAAATCCCCCATCAACACTACTGCAGATGTTGTAGCTTTGACAACAGTCAGACAGTGTTGGAGAGAGTTACAAAATGTATCAATGGCGGCAGCCGTGTTCGAGGGTGGGCGGTAGAGGGATCCAATTAGCAGGGACTTCCCGGATCCAAATGTCTGTGTTCCGGAACCCTTCAGTGGAAACTCAATCTCTACAAACGTAGCTTCGAAATTTGGAGCGTGAAGGTCCGAACGATGTACAACAGAGGGAAATACACCAGACTTCACCAGAAGAGCAACTCCACCATACACCAAAAGTTCGGACCTGTTTGTTTTGTTTTCGGTTGTTGGTCTGTCTCTTCAATAACAGCCGTATCCTGGGATAGAGAATATTTGAGCTCCGTGCAGCCATGTCTCAGTAATAGACAGGAACAACGGGTCCCACGTGGAGCAGAAGTCAGTTAATTCCGCGACCTTGTTCCGTATTGATCTAGCGTTAAAGCAGACAAATGGGTGACTGGTAGCCGGTAATGGCAGGGGCTGGAATGTTTTCGCTTCGGGATTTAGCAATCTACCCGGCAAAAGATCAGCATTTGCGTGTGAAGTTGTGTGCGTGGTTGTCGGTGCAGGACGGAAAGGTGGAGCCAAATTGTTTCTCGTCTGTTGAGTAGCGACGCTGGTCTACACTGCCTAAAGTGCGATCATCATCGGATTTGAATTTCCAGGGTCGGGCAGAGACGTTTGACGGCCAGAAGTCGGGTTTGTTGACTGTATTCATGTCCTTTGCGTCTATCAGCACATGTGCAAAAGCGGTGCCAAAGTATTTGGATTCTGAAATGTTGCATGATACGACCTCAACGTCCCGATCCCTCCACCAATGTACGATTCCATCTGCGTGGCAGCCAGGATTAATCCCTCCCACATATAGAGCTGCATATTTGACGGGCTGGACGCCACAGAGCTGCGACTTCCCTGGTGCAGTGGGGCGGTTTTTTTGTAGCTGGAGGTGATAGTGCGCCTAAGTGCGGGTTCCGTACTCTTTGGGTCTTCCCCTATCTCTGCAGGGGTGCTGGCGCCAGGTGAAAGTGGGCCCTGTCTTGCGCGTTCCTGTTGAGTATGGGCACGACGTTCACGCCTGGTTTCATGCTGTTGCAAGTCTGAATCAACCTGGGGGTTTGGCCGCGCAGGCATGGTCTGCTGCTGATCCGGTGCAATCATGACCTTTCTGGTTGAATGTGCGTAAGGGTCCATAGTGCTGTACGGTGCAACATGTGCATTTGGCGAGCGTGTGTCTGCTGTGTGCGTACATTGTGGTTGGGTGCAGGTTGATCGGCGGGCAGTAGCTGCATACAATTGCTTTCTGGATTGCTTTCTGGATTTCTGCAATTCACCTTATTCGCTTTTGATACAGATTACTTCGGCTTTCAATGAATTAAATGATGATACTTCCGTGGTCAGGTGAAGAATTTGCTCGGTAAGACTTGCAAAGACATCGACTTGGCACTTACTGGCGGAAGTCCAGGAGGATCCGATGCCGGCATTCCGAAGCGCGCAGACCAGGTCTGGCCTTGCAAATCCATCACAGCCATTGATACCGTGTTTTCGGCCAAGCTCTTGTAACTGGTCATAACCAAGTAGGGCAAGATCCACATCAGCATTAAGAGCCATTACCAGGGTTGAAAGACCCCGCGACCAGGTGCGGGTTTGGGACTACTTCCACAAAAGGATGCAGAGCTCTCAAAACTGCATCCGTACTGCATCCGCATTGTAGCCGATTGTCAACAAATGCTAGATCATAACGTGAAGCAACTTGGAAGAATTAGTATGTATGCGAAGTGTATCGGGGGATGCATGCACGGCGATAGTGCGGGTTCGAATCACAGGTAATGTCTTTTAAAAAAATTGGAGAAATGAAAAATTTATAACATCTCTATGGTTTTTTTACTGGGTCATCAAGGCAAAAAAGCATAGCGTAGGGCCCTGAGCTTCCAAGCTCTCTCGTTTTATATAAAGTTGTTGTCTCCTCGTCTATTATTAAATACTAACAGAAAGCACAACCCTACCGATGAAGGGAAAGAAGCAGCAGAGAGGCACCTACTGAGTCTAATGACTGCCACTGTCAGTTCTCAAATAAAAACATTTTTTGTCGAATTGAAAAGCTCACCTGTTAGTGTTGCTCACTAGCCACTAGTGACTAGAGTTGTTCGTCCACGAAATTTTTGCAATATGCCACTACGGTACCAGCAAGAGTAGGTAAGTTGGCATAGAACAACAGCTATGCAAAGCCATGTTCATCTCCTCTTCACTTTGGAAGGCAGTACAAGCACCCTTCATACCTCGACCCTGCCTTGGAGTGGAAGCAAATTCACCATGAGTTTTCCAATTCGCTACAATCGATCTCGGCGTGACGATCGTGTCTTCTTCATCACCACTGCAGCCTGGACAGCCTTTGGGAAGACATGTGTCACTCTCCTGCTCAACAGATTCCTACATCTAGATTTGGTTACCGTCAGGGAACGAAATAGAGCTGCAAAACACCAAAGTAATTGTTTTCCTCCATTCAATTACGCTGCTGAGCATGCACAGCATGGTGACAGCTAAGCAGTACGCACGTCATCAAGCCCAATTTCCAAATATGGAAGTTGTTATTTATGAAATTTGACACTGTTCCTCTTCTCTGATTGGCTTGAGACATAGCTCATCGGAATCAGTGCCCAATTCGCCTTCCGATAAGCCATACGTATTTTTGGCGTTCAGTTTCCCTTAGTTCGTGTCAGCAAAGGATAACTCCTTGTCAGAAACAAGCATTTTCTGTACCACAAAGCTAGTATTAATACTGTAGTGTAGTGTGGAACAACTACGCCAGTGAGCTGCATAGTGACGTGTTTTGGACAGTTATTTTCATCTTTCACCTTGCTCTGTTCCAACACCATGGACCAGTCATTTCGGTGTCGTGTTGATATGGTTTACCTTGAGCTGATTGGCCAGAGATGATCCAAAGCACAAATATTGTACCATGAAGGGCCTCTTATCAGAACTGAAGTACCACTACTTGAACACACACTAAGACCATTCATATTTAAAACCGCGGATCGCTAGTTCAAACTCTGAACGGGGCTGTCTCTTTCCTCTTCACCTTCTTCCCCTCCAAACATTTCAAAAATACGCTTGGACTGCTGTACCAGGCCGTGGAAGTAACTAAAGTACACCGCTTGCACGCCCACGCGGATTTTTCTGCTAAGTGCAGAATTATGGTCGTGTGCCACGGATGACTGTAGCTAGCTGCTATGGTCAGTCATGCCACACGACTTTACTTCTTTAGTTTAGGGCGATCACGTACTTAACACCACTCTGACATCGTGACAAGATAATCTGCTGCCCATGCACTGCTGCAGGTGCCTAGCGCCTGGACAGGGATGCTACGGTCTTCAAATGCAGCGCTGTTGCCATAAAGCCTTATCTACCCTAGACCTACTGAGTGCGGTAGTTCGAAACACAACTCCGAGACGAACAGGTATAATTAAATTGATAGGATCTCTAGGGCGGACGAGAGCGCAGATCGTCGCTGAGATGGGAGATTTCATTTACCTTTTGTAGTCTGGAAAACCATTCTGTTGTAGATCGACCACGCGCTTGGCTTTCGGACGCACTCCACCCTCCCTGGCGCACATGTAAAGCCGTAGAGATGGCGACATCAACGCCTGAAGCGGCGTTACTGCGAGATCTAGGCTTAGGCAGAGGTGAAATCGCGTACCATGGCATTTTCACAGTCGAGGATCAGATTGGCCGCGGGTCGGACGCTGATGTGTATCGAGTAGTATGGCAAGGCATACCGGTAGCCGCAAAGGTGTTTCACCCCAGACATGATCAGGCAGATGTGGAGGGGAGAGATAAGAACCTGCGGCGATTTGGCGCTGAGATAGCAAGACTGTCTCAGCTAAACCACCCAAACTTGTGTCAAGTTCTCGGTGTTGCAGTCACTGCCGATCGTCATCTTCCAGTGTTAGTGGTTGAGCTATTCGATCATACCCTTTGTCAATGCAGTGTCGGTGCAGATCGGTTTGACCATGTCGCCCTGCTATCATTCCTGGCGGATGCTGTGGCGGGTGTTCGCTATCTCCATAGCAGAGATCCCCCTGTCATTCATCGTGACCTGACTTTGCGCAATGTGTTGATCAAGGGCCAGATCGCAAAGCTCTGTGACTTTGGTTGTGCGCGACTGCGACCAACAAGTCCTGCGGATTTGGTTGGCTTTCTTCCAGATCTAACGGCATGCCCAGGGAACGTGCTGTACATGGCGCCGGAGGCTCTGCAAAACCCTCCGGTGTACGACGAATCGCTCGACATATTTTCGTTTGGTGTGCTGGCCACGAGCGTCGTGACAGGAGTTGAACCGTCGACAGACATGCACACCTCACCAAGGACAATCATCAGACAAGTGGAGCGAGCGGACGGAACGAGTGAGGAGACCGTCACGGCTATCACCGAAGTCGAGCGGCGCGTCGTTGATTTGGAAAGAATACCAGACGGCCATCCACTCAAGCCTGCAATCTTTCGCTGCCTGGCAGTCGTTGCGGAAGATCGTCCCAAGGCTGAGGAGCTGCATGAGATAGTGCTGGACACTGTGAAGGTGGCACGTGGTTTGTCTCCGGTAAGCGATAATTATGCTTATTTTGTATTTTGCTTATAAGGGGGGGGGGGGGGGACTGACAACTGCTCTCTTCAGTTGTAATTCACTCTTGGCACACGCGCTGGAAGAAAATTGAGCCTGGATCAACAAAAACATCACATGTGCAAAATTTTCAAAAAAATTAATATGTTGTGCTCCAAATTGATCCACAACCACTGATAACCAGTCTCAAGAAGTTTGAGATCGATCACAGCACCGTAAGAGGGCAAAAAATGCGGTACACCACATCTCTGTACAAATGTTGGAAGTGGCCTTTCTGTGTAAGATGCATTTGTGAGTGTTGGTATGTGTCTGATCCTGTTGCGCATTGCTATCTCTCAGCCAGCTAACATGGAGGAATTTGATAGTCCTTGTCGGTGTACTCAGACACTGGCTTGTCCAAGTGATTGATTGACTTTATTTGGATTCGCGAGACCAAACGAGCAGGAGTGCTCAATAACAGGGTAGCGAATGGTTGAGTTGTGCTATGTGACAATGTAGTGTGTGCGTGGGATGGTGGTCGTGGGGGGGGGAGAGGGTTAAGCTGCGGAGGCCCAATACAATATAAGGGGATGGTAACTTGATCATTGGCTTCACCAACTATCGCACACCTGATGTCATATGGCCAAGTTGGTTCCAGGGGCTGATATTGCATCCACACCAGGCTCTGTACTGATGCCCTTCAAGCCCTTCACTTCTATGAAAACATATCTGCACACACAGAGTGCAACCATAGTAGCTGTGACACAGAAACAAGCCACTTTGGGCTTGTTATCGCTGGTGCTCAGCTGGCTTGCGTGGTCCCTGTGACGCGGTCACACCAGACCTTGAGTGCAAAGCCCGCCAAATTTTGAATATCTCGAAACACAGCAATGTTTGCAAGAAACCGGAAAGCAGAACGTTCGCGATCTAAAGCTGTACTTGTTCTAGTGTTCAGTTTTGATGAAGAAGCAACGGAAGCCCGGACTCTGAATTGCGAAGTCGTGCTCTTTTTATTTGTTCGGTGTGCATAGACGCGATGGTTCGGGTGGTGTTTCCTGATGTCGAGCTTTCTGCCCCGCCGGTTGCCGTTCTTCAACTCAGTTGCAATCCACTCTCTTCTACGTGCCAGGCTTCCTTCATGAATTCGGTCTTGAGTAAGGTGCCTTGTCTTGGCCTCAAACCACAGCTCCAACAATCTACGCAGCAGTCTAGAGGCACAGTGGCAGGAATCCATGGTCGTCGGACAAAATCCAAATCAAACTGAATACAGTGTAGTTGGATAGACAGACTCACGGTCAAAACCAAAGGCACAGGGATGGCACGTTCCACGGACACAAGAAAGAACATCAATATCAGTTCATTATTATTATTACTATTATTATTATTACGAAGTAGTGGTTGCGACTTCGGCGATGATTTGTAAGAAAGGTTTGCTCCCCACACCAAGTAAAGTCGGCGGAATAGCGCGAGCTCCGGTGTGGGGAGCAAACCTTTATTATTATTATTATTTGTTTTATATCGGAAGCTCAACAGTGCAGCTGCACAAATATGAAGAGGCCGATGGGACAAAAAAATTAAAAAAATTAATAAATAAACAATGTATAATATACATCAGTGTAAATGTTCATAAATCAGTGTAAATGCTCAAATGTTTAGAAAAAAAGGGGGATGATCATGTCAACTACCTACATGGTGTGCTCCAAGCGCACTCAAATTATTTGGGCCAGTGCATGCGAAAACGTGTCTTCGGGGGAAACCGATTTCTTTCAAAATTTTGAGAAAATCGCTCGGAAAGAAGAGTTATATTTTTTTGTGGCTCGATCGCGGATCTTGTCTACATTAGGAATGTCATTCCTAATCGATCTCAAGACGACAAGAGAAGCGACAAGCGATCGACTTGCACTCATCATGGACGTGACGGCGCAGGAGGAGTTGGAATGGAAGTAGCACTTGAGGAAGGGCCTCTGAGTAGACACGCTCGCGGCAGACGCCGAGCAGCACGTCGGTTGAGCTGTGCCGCTCGCGTGATTATCGTCGGCGCGTCCGAAGAGATCGGCAAGGTTTACTATCGACGAGGAAGACGACAATTTATTTGGCGAGTCATGGGTCGCAGCAGTCGGCAACTAGCAGCTGTACTGCTCACAGTGACTCTGACGAAGCCCCAGCTAAGCGTCCGGGAGTGAAAGACTCCTGCGTTGAGGTTGAAGGCGAGTCGAGAGCGGATGAATTAGGCGGAGATTCTGTAGACTCTGCAAGCGACGATGAGCAGGACGCGCTTCAGAGCATTGCCGCTGTGGACTCACTGATTCTCGAAGGCTGTGGCTGCGTTCGAAACTACCATTTCAGCAGCTTCACGTCAAGCGCAATCCTCCATTACGACGATGAAATCCAAGGACCTCGGCATTTTTTTATATTGGTGTGCTGGCTGCGCTGCACGCATGACGATCCTGTCGACTGTCGTGCATCAGTCGACAGCTTCCGCAATGGAACGGACGCGCATCACATTTGGATAAACTGTGATGGGATACATCGTGTGTGGAACCGTGTTTATGCAGCTCTATGATTTTGGTTGGCAGAACAGGACTGTGTGCAAGTGGACCGGCAAGGAGAACAATAGCTGTCATCCTGGTGCACATAGAAATCTGTCAATGTGCCTTGGAATAAATTTAGTGCAGAAGCGGGAGACAGAGCGCAGCAGTTTATTCTGAACTACAGCTGAGTGTTCAGCCTCCCGCTGTCTGCTGCACCAAGAGGGAGAGGTGGGGAATCTACCATAAACTTACCTACATCTGTCGGCTACAAGTTTGTCCTTTCGGAACATGTCGAGCAGTCTGGTGAATCGCAAACCTTGGGTTACCGTATATTTTTGTATCTGTGGACTAAGAAATGCAAGTCCATCGAGTTCATGACGCGACGGATGGATATGTGCAACAAGTGTGAGCTGCTCCAGGACGATATTCGTTCGCCTCGTGCATAGGATGAAAAGAATTCTGCAACGGAGCCACTCCGTTGTGACCATGTTGTCTTTGTACAAAAAGAACGCGAGGGAAGGCTTGTTAGCTCAACGTCGCAAGAACTTGCTGGACAATGTTGCCCGGTTTTGACTGGAGAACACGGCAGCCTTTATTGAATGTCTTGGCTAATTCTAAAGGCTGATACGCAAAACTGTTGCTTCTTTTAGCGACACTGTAGATAATGCATTATACAAGGCATATTCTATGTTGAACAATGCCATAGAAATCATGGTCTCTATGTACTTTCAAATGTGATATCCAACTTCATCTTCCACAGAGGTGTTCTCTAGACCCCTGTGATTGATTTTCAAGAAAGAAAAAAATTCCAAAAATTTGCCCTTAGACACGGTATTGCATGCACTGGCCCATTTGTTGAATTTCGGCTTTCAGCCGCTTGTACAAGCTGTGGCTAAAACAAGCCGAAAAAACCCGGCTGAGAGTCAGCCATGGCTGAAAGTCGCTTGTAGGCCATTTTCAGCCATTTCCATGGTAATAGTGACGTAAACAAGCGCTTTTTTCGGCTGATCGGCTGAATCGAGCTCGGTGTGACCGCGGCCTTAGCACACAGGATCATGAGCATGAGGTTCGTACTAGTTGCAGATACATTCAACGGTTACCTGACCCAACAGGAACATATTTTTGATTTTTTTAGGGAGCTGCTGCATGGACCAAAAAATGTTTCCAGTTGGTCAGTGTCCAAGCCAACGAAGCAGGTCTTGTCTGGCGCTAGCACTCGTTGCTCCTCCAGTTGTGAATGGAGACGCCTTCGCTCTGCATCGTCACTGTCGATATCCAACAAACTTACTAGTGAAGGTGTCGTTCATCGCTCAACAATATCCACTCGAGTCGTCGTCATTCTCATCAGCTCTGCTTCTTCTACACGAAGTCTGCAGCCTCGCCGAGTCGCTTTGCCGCAGGAGAGAGTTGTCCTCTGGAGCTCAGCGGCTTTCACCTGACTCCCTTGATGAGCAATCACCATCCAAGTCAACACCAAAAAATGTCGTGTAGTGATTGGCGTCAACGACGATCGATGCGCGTGTGATGCTCGGGCCCCGCGATCGAACCTATTCACCAGCCAAGCTCAGGTACGTGGGTTTTTCCAGCCGTGTCTCCTCACTAACTTGCCTAGGGCTTGCCTAGCTAGCTAGTCACTGACAAACAAACGAACACGGGCTTGTCAGGCGGAAAGAAATACGAGTGACAATAAAGACAGAAAGGTGATGGGTAGTGGACCGTATGCGTGTTAAAACAAAATGGCGTCACGATTTATTGAAAGTGGTATAGATGGTGATACGAGTGTTCAAAACCATTTGAACTTCATACTGTTCGTCTTTTTTTGACATGCTCTCTTTCCATCGTCCTTAGCTTTTGTTTGTTGTGAGCTGTTTTGGCTTTCTCCTATATCTCTGGGGGATGCCAAGTGATGGTTTTGAGAGGCTGGTGATGGCTGTGAGCAAGAGTTTGCCGATCGACGTCGTCCTCGCTCTAGCAATGAAATACTAGTTACTGCGCACCTGGCAGATATCACAATACGTCAGAGCGTCCAGGAGCAAAGGAATCTTGGGTTTTCACTGGAATCTAGTTCCTCCAGCATCGTGTAGCCCACCGTCGGTGAATGGCCGTCCAGAAAGGTTGAACCTGGTCTTCTGCAGCATCTCGCAGTCCTGCGAGGCACACTGAATACGCCTGTCATGTATTCTACAAATATAAATCACGAAGTAGTGGACTTTATAGTGATGAGTCTATCCTGTATGCTGCAAAAGACGCAGGAAATGTGACTGGTGTCTGCACCCTGGACGCCAACATCCCACCCTTCTCCTGCAGGATCTGTTTGACATTGCAATACGGGTATGCAGTGGGTCGACATTGGCCTGGTTTGGCAGCTGTCTGCCTGGCTGGATGTAGCAGGATTGCATTGGCTCGTCGTCCAGTCCGACATTTTCTTGCAACTGTGGAGTACCGGCAGGGTTTGAGAGGTTGCTCGTGCTGTGAACACATCTCTACTGCCTGTCTCATCCTGGAAGTGCCGTCACGCCGCTTCCTTGCTCTACCGTGACAGTCACGCGTATTTCGCTTTGTGTCGTGGTGCAGCTCAAAACCTGCCCAAACAACTGTGAGCTCGCAGCATGGTATAGACAAATCACGCCACTCATGCTGGATGACTAAATGGATAATCGAGTAAGCGAGTTTACTCCCTGGGCAATGGCAAGATCTGTTCAGCGCGGGCTATTCCAACCTCCAAGTGCATAGTCACCGATCGATCCATGCGATGGTGGTTGACCTACAAAGAGCCAAGGTCTACGAGTACAACTAGTGGATGCGTTCTACATGTAGTCAACAAAATCAAAGTACCTCAGTATGCCCCAGAATAGGGCATGTGCATCTATGGCGTGACACAACAGGGGTTCTGGCGGCACATGTCAAACAAGCAATAGCGACTAGTGCCAGCTACCTATTAGAGGCTAGCCGCTACAGTCGTCACTGGAGATAATTATTATGTTCATCCTTTGGACTGAGCACAATCAATGATGCCCAATCAATCTGCCCAAATGTGTTTTCTGTTCCACATTATTATAACGTCCCATCGCATCAACCCTTCTACACGCACATGTCGTAACTCTAGCATGACTTGTGTTATTATTGTTTATTTTGATTGGTACGATAAATAGAGCACAATAAACGTTAACTTGACCGAAGGATAAAGGCGACTGCAGATTGAGGAACACATCGAGGTACAGATACATCAATACAGTATCAGAGAGAAACAGAAAAAATTGAGAGGTACGCAGAAAAAACTCTCGTAAGCCCAAGTCTGAGGGAGGGAGGGGAGTGGTTGATGAGGGATGAATGCACTCACCACGCTCGTCTACACTGTTCGTGGAAATGTACACATACACACAATGTCCCATGTATGCGCCCGTGGCGAGAAAAACACGCAAATCCACAAATGCACTGGATGTGTACCCACAGATTTTCTCTTATAGCAACGATAGCGGATCTGATTCTGAATGAAACACACACACACACACACACACACACACACACACACGCACACAAACACACACACACAATACAATAATGCCCATCCGCAGATGATGGCAGGTCCTGAAAGGGCACGGACAGTGTTTCAGTCATGGGGAACAGAGCTTCGAGTGGCGGGTGAGGTATACACACATACACACACGTGTGTGCGCGCGGGCACACACGTGTGTGCGCGCGGGCACACACTTTTAAGTATGCAGAAATAGAATGGACATTGTACATGTAGTATTCATTGCGGGTTGGGGAATGGAAAGGAAAATAATACATTGTAGTAGGTTATTGTTGTATGGACACTAGGAGCACAACAGAAAGGTAAGCAACTTGCTTTGAAGCAATGAAAGTTATTATTCCACCTCAGAAGGAAAGAACATTCCAGAATGCTGCATTGGCAACAGGCGGCCTGCATGTGTGCAACCCCTGCAGTCGGTCCAGCTGCCGGCCTTGCAACGCTGAAAAGAATGTGCAGTTCAGCATGTCCAGTGGTATCACAGCCTGGACAAATAGGCGCTGGCAAGTCCTAGTTATGTGCTCACCTACACCACGATGCAGCAATCTTCTGCAACAACTTTGTCCACTTGAGACTCCCATGGGCTGAGCCAGTTGTTGAAGGCTGCACCAAGGTGAACGGCAATGACCGCTGAGGGCAATGCAACTCCATGACACACAGTCACTAGGGCATTGTCAACACGGCGCTGAGGCTGGATCGATAAACCTGCCTTTCGGCTGGGTTAACAACGAGGCCGCGGTCTTAAAGCTAGTCCGTCAGCCTGGTCACCGCCATTGACGAACCAGTCGCCACAGCAGCGGCGGTAGGTTGTGACAAGTGTGATGCAATATCGTCAGCAAATTCAGTACTGGGGATAAGATGAGTGACAAAGGGAACGTTGTGTGTGTATAATATTAAAGTGACCAGGGATGATCACCAACCCTGTGGGTACTCCACCGTTAGTTACAAGAAAATTCCGGACTGGACACCGAGCAAACGCCAACCTGCTATATCCACCCACGCAGATACTATTATGATAACTGCTAAACGAGGTCTATGTCGACCCACTGCATAATGTCAATGTCAAACAGATCCTGCAGGAGAAGACGGGGATGTTGGCGTCCAGTGTACAGACACCAGTCGCATCTCCTGCGTGTTTTGCAGCATACAGGATAGACCCATCACTGTAGAGTCCACTACTTCGTGATTAAATTTGTAGAATACATGACAGGCGTATTCAGTGTGCCTCACAGGACTGCGAGATGCTGCAGAAGACCAGTTTCGACCTTTCTGGACAGCCATTTACCGACGGTGGGCTACATGATGCTGGAGGAACTAGATTCCAGTGAAAACCCAAGATTCCTTTGCTCCTGGACGCTCCGACGTGTTGTGATATCTGCCAGGTGCGCAGTAACTAGGATCTCATCGCTAGAGCGAGGACGACGCCGATCGACAAAACTCTTGCTCACAGCCATCACCAGCCTCTCAAAACTATCACTTGGCATCCCCCAGAGGTATACATGTAGGTGAAAGCCAAAAACAGCTCACAACAAACAAAAGCTAAGGACGATGGAAAGAGAGCATGTCAAAAAGAAGACGAACAGTATGAAGTTCAAATGGTTTTGAACACTCGTACCACCAACTATACCACTTTCAATTAACCCTGACGTCATTTTGTTTTAACACGCATATCGCGGGTTGTTAGGTCCGCGACTTTTCTTTCCCTCGACTTCAACGTCACTTTGTGATCAACTTGATATCAAACACAAGTGATGGTTTTCGCTGATCCGGGCTCACCAATCGTCAGAACTGAGTTCAATTTTTCGACATCATAAATGAAATTATTATTATTTCATTACTTACTGATGTCGAAAAATTGAACTCAGTTCTGACGATTGTTTACTGGCCCGAAACGTCAATAATTTTTCAACATCACTAATAAAATATTTTTCATCCAGCGCATGCGCCAAGAGTGAATAGCAACTGAAGAGAGCGGTTGTCAGTTGACAAACCCCCTTTTATTTACAACGCAGTTGTGTCCACCACTTTCTGAATATATTATGCTTGTACAGGTGGAATCCTGATGCTGTAAATATACAAAATTTCGGCGCTGCAAAACTTCGGCATTTCACGATTTTTGACATTTCGGCGGCGATTTATTTTCGGGGTGGGGCAGACATGGTAGAGGGCATGGTATAGCCAACCACCATGCGATCTTGACATGCCACGAGGTGCAGAAATAAATAAATAAATAGTGCGACAGATGCTGTGAAAATTTTCATCGGCGTTTTAATTTAGGCGATTTGGGTCGGTGCCGAATATAGCCGAAAGTAAATAGCTGCCGAAAATTTGTATATTTACAGTAATTCGAACCTCAAAATGCCAGAAAAAACTTCCAATTATCCGGACATTCTAATCATCCAAACATGAACCAACAACACAATATGTATGTGGGAATCGTATTGATAGAAATCGTTCCTGGAAAAACTTTTAATTAACTAATTAAGCGGTATGTTCGAATTAAGCCATATTCGAATTATCAGGATTCCACCCGTATCATTTTTGCGAAGAAATCACGAAAGGGCTAAAAGTCGATGACGTCAAAAAAATGTAAAGAGAAATATCAACGTTTGGATCCCCTCTGCCAACAATGAAAAAATCTGGCCGATGCTGCAGTAGTCGACTACGCTGCATACAGCATTTGCTGGACTTTTTTTGACAAATACCTGTCTAGTATAGGATGTGGTAGTAGGACCTCTAATCTTGCATTTACATGTAGGTATAATGTAGGCAGGCATAGTGGGATGGTCTAAGACCATGATTGAGAAACACAGAGTACCAGGTTCAAGTCCTACTTGGAAGCGGAAGGAATTTTCCTGCCGTGCTGCGACCCACAGTTAATTGGGAACTTGTGGCCTGGCACGAGGGTAACATGGATGCAGTTAATGTGATTTCGGTCTTTGACCACTTTGCGGTGGGTCTAATCTACTGACCTCCCACCGTTCAGGCTCTGCATCTGCGCCTTGATCCTAGAGGGTGGCGTAGTTCCTACGGATGCGAAAAGTCGGCTTCCAGTCGAGTTGTCATGCGAACCGTGAAATTTAAAAATTTACTTCGAAATATTTTTTTATATTTTCCGAATGAGGATTGGGTCCCAGCCCGAGAGGTGGTGCAGTCCAGTCCGTACTGGCTGGTTTGTTATCCAGATTTCCAGGGAAAGCACTCAAACACATTGTGTGGATACATACAAGAACTGTACACAAGTCCATCCAAAAGTCAGCATTGTCATAACTCCAGTCTGGCGGTGACGTAGCACTTTAAAGCCCTATTATTCCAGACGGATCCAGATTAGGGGACGTGCCCCCCCCCCCCCCCCGCCTTCAAGATCGCTGATTATTTGTTTGTTTGGCTAAACGCGGAGTTTTCAGGCGTGCACATACACATGCAGGGTAACTGCACGGCCGTCGCCGGTTGCTTGAGTATTTTTTAAGCGCTATGTAGTTCTTGAATTTTGTTTTTTTCATGATATAAGCCATCAATCATGAAGCTAGAACAGGAGCAAACAACTACTTGTAAGTTCCCTGAAAACCTAGGAAAGCAGCGCAGAGAGTCAGACGGCAGCGCCACTCCTGAAGTTGCAGCTTACGCCGAAACTCCGGATTGTGTTGGTTGTTCGGAGGAGAAAGTTGAACTAGTCGAAGTGTTATGGCATTTGAAGTAACGTTGCTAACCCATTAGTTGAGAACGAGGGCAATGAAGAGGGACCTAATGTGTTGCTGACCAAACCTGGGAGTGATGATGCTGTTGGGTGTGTTCAGTTCCCGAGTGCAGAGTTTCTGCGTTGGGCGACCGTTGTCAAGGACAGTCGCGTCGAGGACGCGTAGCGCCTGTTTGACGGCACGGGCATTCCCTTAACAATCGATGGCGCATAATATCTTGGTGCTGCAATCGGCACACCTCAAATCTGAGCAGTTTGTGGAAAAAAGGACAGAAGTAGTCAAATAAGGTGCGTCGACTTGCCGTTATAGCCAACAGCCAACCACAATCGGCCTACGCCGTGCTGCCCCAGACTTGGCAAATTAATGTTCATTGGTGTGCCATTGCATGTGGATTTCAGAATTGCTGCTGGGGTCTCTTGATGTAGTAGTAGTATTCTTTTATTAATAGTGGAAAACCAAAACAGGCAGCTGCCTAATAACAATGGACCCACTGTGTAGGGTGGAGGAGGGGGGGGGGGGGGGAGACATGGCTAATGGTAAATAATAATAATAATAATAATAGTACAGCACGCATATAGCTCATATGAAAAATCAAATGAGGATCATGCATCTGTCGACAAGGCCGAGCCAGTGCGTTCTGTCTGAGGCAAGTTGCTCCGCTTCCAAAAGAGACATATTGAGAAGTAAAATGTCATTCCTAATGTTGTCTACCCATCTGGTCACTGGGCGACCTCTGGGCTTCTTTATATCTGTTATATTCATTGCCATGTGAAGGGTTTTGTAGGACACAGCGTCCTTCCCTTCACGAATGACATGTCCAAACCATAATAAGCGCCGGCGTCTACAGACTGCACTTATTGGGCATTGAGCAGTTTTAGCATAAAGAGCATTATTCGAAATTTTATTGGGAAAGATGATTCCAAGTATGTATCTGAGTTTACGGGGGGGGGGGGGGGTAATGGTAAATAGTGGCGGCGAAATAGAGCAGTTCCAGCACAGCTACAGAAACATGGGCGTAAAGCTAAAAGCAGGCAAGAATGTGTTGCAAAGCGCTTGACTCGAAGGCGGCCAGGTTGGTGACACCTCGGATATCCGCATGAAGGGAATTCCAGAGAACTGCGCCAGCATGTGTCACCAATTTGGTAGAATGTGCAGAAGCAGCTTCAGGGACGATAAGATGAAGCCATTGAAAATGACATCATTGACAATGACCTCATTGACAATGACCTCATTGATAATGACCTCATTGATAATGACATCATTCCAGCTCTGACTAGTCGTCCTCAGCCTGGCGACAGTTTTGAGCAGCCTCTTTGTTTTGCCGTGCCGTCTTGTGTGAATTAGGTATCAGAAGTCTACTGTAAATATACAAATTTTCGGCAGCTATTTAATTTCGGCTATATTCGGCACCGACCCAAAACGCCTAAATTAAAACGCCGATGAAATTTTTCACAGCATTTGTCGCAATACCATGCCCTCTACCCTACGCCGAATATAAATCGCCGCCGAAATGTCAAAAATCGTGAAGTGCCGAAATTTTGCAGCCCCGAAATTTTGTATACTTACAGTATGTATGTTAACCCAAGAGTATTAGTCTTCTTCTATACTTATCATATTAGGCACGAGTGAACGGCAGAAGCCGGTTTTCGAGAGGAGAGTTGCATGTCAGTGCCCTCGGTGTCATATTTCGTTCCGGAGCCGCAGTGGCTTTGCTGTGGGTCGTTTCTCCGCCTCATGCATGGCACCGACCGCATCAGCTGCTGCTGGCACCGTTGATTCGACTGCTCGAAGTTGCTGCAATACTCACTGTGACATCTGCAATCGTTGTTTCTTCTGAACCCAAGGACGCAACCGACATCGCTGTTCAATGCACTGCCACCGTCCAACAGCTCGAGAACGGGACAAGTTTTCGCATTTTTGTACTTCCTCCGTATACAATAATTTCGTGACTTTTTTGAAGGCTGCGCACAGCTCTGGAATTGTTCTGTTTGACTTGGAATAACACTCGTGGCATTGTCTAACCTGTATACAAGCTATATATATATAAAGAAAAAAGCAAGTCAAACGAATGAGATTGAGATTTTCAGAGTCTTCGGCACTCGTGTCATTGTCACCTGCCGACGCTGACTCTGCATCGCCAACAGTTGCTGCTTCCGCTTGAAATTCGTTCAGATTCTTTTCAGCTGCAGTGACGATCCGACGCAGGACTTTGGCTAAGTCCTCTTCATTTCCAGAACTGTGTAAGAATCGGTGTTGACTATATTCAGTTCTTCCAACCCCAACCTCCATTATGCCGGAAAACGAGTCGCTCAGCCACATTCACAAGCATGGCATCTTCTCGGCCGGAAAATCCTCCCAGCATTCTATAACGGCTTCGAGGAGGTCCCTGCGATTCCCCTTGGCGACGAAAGAGATGTCTGACTTGAGAGAGGTGAAGAAAACCAGGTCGTCGACATTCCGATCCGGAGTCTGCTCTGGTTGCACGACGACTGAAATGTTTCATGCTGCCGTGCGAGCGGAACCGATTTATGTTCTCACGCTGCGTATGGGGCCGCGCACCGCAAGTACGAGCCAGACCAGCATCAGGGCAGCGAGTGCCGCGTCACGTGTTCCCGCCACGAGCTCCACTTCGTCATGGTGTCAGTTTCGAACAAGTGAGTGTTATTTTTTTCATTTGACTCGTAGTTTCCTGTCGGCAACGTCCTGACACGCATGGCTTCCGTTGAGAATCTGTTCGGGATCAACCAAACTTACCTCAACATGAATGTGGGTTATCAATGGCAACCTTTGGCGCAGTTCGTTGAGCAGGGTCTTTCTCGCTCCACATATACTGGCACACACACACAGACTAGACAGCAACAGCGACAATACAAAAAGTGAAGGGTAGTTGGCCGCAGCCAGATGTGAACCGGATATTGAGTGAGGCATGGAAGCAAGGACTGAGAACAGAGCAGTGGCGTGTCAAGGATTTGGCAAAGGGGGGGGGGGAGGGGGGAGTTGCGGACGGGATGGGGTGGGAGTAGATGACATCATGCTACTGTCACAGGTCAGCCAAATTGAAAACCGATGTCAAGGAGCCGTAAATCTCACACACAACTTAGAGCAGTGTTTCTGTACACGTAGCAACATTGTACATTGTAAACTTCAAATTTGCCGTATTGTGAGCGAATCAACTGCATGCAATGCGATTCCAACAATTTCTCACCGCTCAATGCATCCTTTACATAGGCAGCGGTACTATGTCCACTTGTCACTGTGCGCTGATCTTCATGTTTTGGCTGCTCCCTGACAACAGGTGCTTCCACGTCTGGCGGAGTGTGACTGTCAGTCCGCTCCGAAAGTTCAACTGGAATAACAGAGACTTCATCATTCGCACTGTTTCCTGTTGAAGCAGCAGCAGGAGTTGTGCCGCCACAGGAACGCTTTGCAAAAATCCATCCAGGCTCTGCTGGCTAGAGCTTGGCCTTTTGGGATGTTGCTGAGACATCGAAGAAAAATCTTCGAGTCAACCAAAACACGATTTGAGCGAGGATGATCGCCTGAGCCCTTGGCATTCGAATCGTGTATTGGTTGATTCGAAGACCCTTTCTTCGATGTTTGTACGTTGAAGACGCGCCGAGCGCGTCCCCGCAGGGATCACACTACACAACAGTGCAGTGTACACAGTCAGGTCACCGTCTTTCTGTAGCCGTGCATGCTCAATGTACTCTGTAGACTGTACTCTGGACTGTAGTGTGTACAATCAACACCAGCTTGACCACCGTACAGTGCAACCGCTTTTGGACGATCGTTTCAGGCCGCGCACGCGCCTAGCAAGCTCTGCCTTCTATTTTTCGAAACCTTTGAGGTGGCGGGGTGGGGGGGGGGGGGAGGGGCGACCCCCCGTGCCCCCCCCCCTCCCCCGCCTAAACCTCCCACTGCAGAGTGTCTCAGATAGAATAGGCATTGTCAGAAATAGGCCATGATGCAGAACCACTTAGTCAGCCGGGAAAAAACCCTCGCGCCGACGGACGCAGCTGTGACAGAAAAAACAGGGTGTATATCCCCAATGGCGAATAGGCATCATGTTGGCATGGTAAGCACATCACGGCAAAAAGTGATAAAAAGCAATGAAGATATGCACAGAAATGAAGGGCAGGAGGGCAGGGACACTGGTGAGACTCAAAACTGACTGAATAAATCAGGAAAAGAAGCGACAATAAAGGACACACCAGATGTCCTATTTGCTGCTGAAAATGTTTCGCGAGGAATCATTTCTCACCCATCTCGCTGCGCTCGGCCGGCGAGAAATACAACTGCTCAAAAACACCGTTGAAAAAAGTCACGAAGTCTTTGTATACGGAGGAAGTATCTGCTCTCGCCGGTTCCGACTAGTCTCGTATTTGGAGCGCCATCGGGTGGCGTCCTCTTTTTCTCTCTCTCTCTCTTTCTCTGCTGCCCCTACGGGGCCCACGTGACCCTTATGGTAGTGGCTCCCTCGTGACAGGTGTGTGTGTGTATGTGTGTGTGTGTGTGTGTGTGTGTGTGTGTGTGTGTGTGTGTGTGTGTGTGTGCGTGCTGGTGTGTACGCGTGCGTGCGTGGGTGTGTGCGTAAGTGTGCATAACTGTGTTGGTACAACGTGTGGTGTTGTTATGTTGATAAGAAGTCTGCGGTGTTGTTGTGTGGGTATGCTGTGTTGTTGTGTGGGCATGCTCTGTTGAGTGGTGTTGTTGTGTTGCTCTGTGCGCATGCTCTGTGTGGCGTTGGTGTGCTTGCTACACTGTGTGTGTTCATTACAGCCTCATCTTTCCAATGTACCACCAGCTGTTCTACGTCGACTGGACTCTATCTCCGAACAACTAACCCAGCAAGCTACATCCATCACTGCAATGTCGGCACGCAGTGATACGCTAGAGAAACAGCTTACAGCGGCCATTACCAACAACCAGACCACCACACAACAACAACTTACTGCCACAAGTGAGCAAGTATCCACGATTCAAGACGAACAGAGTTCAGCAACGCAACGACATACTGAACATCTGGAGGCCATTGCTGAAAACCAGACCATGATGAAAGAACAACTGACTGCTACTCAACACACTATACACAACGAACAAACCACCACAAACCGCCGAGTACATACTCTCGCCGACCAGCTGCGTGATATGAACGAACAGACTTCCCGACGGATGACAACGTTGACGGACCAGATTTCGGCGGTTTCTGGCCAGCTTACAACGATGTCTGCATCCATCCATCAGGTATGAATATTTAATCCCAGAAATAGAACGTTAGTAAATATTTGAGAAGGCGGTGATGTGCCAGCAGTTTAGGTATTGCAATAAACAGAATCAGCTGAATATCTTTATCAGATTAAATGTTCATCCTGAATGAAAATGTTGAACCAGACACTCTATTTACAGTGATAAAAACTGGTTACAGCATGTGACCCATGTTACTGGTGCTTCCCATTCTTCAGTCTCAGATGAACACTTTCAATTTTGCAATAAATCCTATCATAAGATGGTAGTCCTTGATGCAGTCACTGTAGACCATAGATTGGTGAAGGCTCCTAGTGGCTGAAGTAGTTTGCACAGCAGACACCATCCCAAACATGAGGGCATGCTGGACTTTTTGTAGAAGATAAGGAAATCAGACAACTGCAATCCGTGCCAGCAATCAGGTTTATAATTATGGCGGGCTGGGCTATAGTGTATTGAACTTTTATGTAACTCGTCTTGACGGAAATTGATGGGTGACTGACTACAGGGGTTGACGTTATTGTGTGTGCATACACTCACATCACGTGTGTGTGTGTATGTGTGTGTGTGTGTATGTGTGTGTGTATGTGTGTGTATGTGTGTGTCTGTGTGTGTGTGTATGTGTGTGTGTGTGCGTGTGTGTTTGTGTGTGTGTGCGTGTGTGTGTTTTAGCTGCAGATAAGGCCTACCACTGCACCAAAAAGCCTGTCAAGTTCTGCTTCTCCCACTGCCTCAGTTACAACAGCTGTGGTAAGTTGAGCAACAGTTTTCTCTGCAATGCCAGTTATACCCTAGGCCGGTTTTTCGGCCAATGCTTCGACACTGACTACAATAATACTTGGTCCCGCTCATCGCAATTGTCGCTTATCTATCGCCACTAAGAACAGGAGTTTTTTTACCGCTCTGTGAAATTTCCAATAGGCATAGTGAGGAAGCATGATACATGAATACTCTACGCCACAAGAACAAAATTTCAGCGATGGAATCTGGTGAAGCGAGTCGAAGAAAGGAAGCAAGGTATGCAAAATGCACGAAATAAATCAGCGAAGGAGCGTGTTCTTGCACTCACACTCTTACAGGTCCAGAGTTCATTCAACTCTCCATCACTCGAGCTGCCGCACCGTTACATGAGCTGACATTTGCTGGTGTCTAGCTGCTGGCGTAGACTAGTACAGTGGTAGAGTATCTCTTGCTTTCTCAGCCTGTCGTATGGCAGCAATGGGAAAGGAACAGTTGTGGCTGTCACTTCGGTGCTTGAAGGAACTGTGGGCAGTGTGACCTGTGTGTTACCACAGTGTGTTTCAACAAAGCCTTCGAATGAGGAATACAGGCCTCTCCAGACAGCTTTCATACGCTCCGCTGGATACGCTGACCACGACTCTTGTAATGCTGCTGCTAGGTCCACAGAGCGAAGGAACAACCAACACGTCGGCCGGGCGCATCGCATCAAAAACTCCTTTCTTCTTCAGCATGACGCTCATACTCCTCTGCCGTGCTCGGTCGTGCCTGTCACGCTCTCCAGGATGTCAGTTGCCCCTACCACAGTTCCGGTCTTCCAGTCGCTGCGCTTGGATTCTTTTTGGCAACACAGACAGATTCCCACTTCCCAAAAAAATCGAACACATCGCGATTCAAAGTGCTAGTCGCGATCATTTTTCTTTGGTGCCTCCTTTGATCTTGCCATCACAACCTCCCAAGCAAAAGTAAGTTAGATATCTTGATTGGACTGGGTTTTACCTGTTAAAAAGTGCGTGGGAGATAAGCGACAATTGCGATGAGCCGGACCAAGTAGGTGGACTGTGTCTGAAGAGTCGGACTACCTATTCAAAACACAACAGTTAGCTATTTCACTTGTAAACAAGTCTGTGCACACACATACAAATTGTACACAGCCACATTAGAGAGTGGTAGATGCCAGAGCGGAGATGTGATCGTTTTTATAAACACAAGCTACAGGGTCAAAAGTATGAAAGGACTTGTTCACAGTCTGCACCTACACTTTCTGCTGTCATGACGAAATTCCTTGTTGGAGGCCTACTCCAACACGTGAATGCACTAAATATCAGCAAACCTTTGGGTGAAATATCGACCCTGCGATACTTGGCCGAAAAGTCATATGATAAGAAAATCGTAGAAGATTTGTCAGAATCTTTTGTGACAACGGAGTTCACATCAAGTGATTTTCGCCCTCATTTTGAAGCATTTTCTCGTATGATTCCATATCAGCCGGGAAATTGTCCTATCCTTCTCGTTATGTGCAGTAGGATCGTTGCATTCCCGTTTCTGGCAATTATATTTGTCGCCGTCAATCAGCGTCATGAGTGTCCTGTCGCTTCTAACTGCGTGTTACGTCGCGCCCTTTCCAATGTGAACTAGTCTTTATCACCCGCCATGTCACCCCTCAACCTGATTGCAGGTAGTAAAATTCATAATGCCCTCCCTGACATGCACCACCCTATAATTATACCAATACAACTTTCACATAACCGGGTATCCTCTAGAATCCACTCCGACATGCGGTCACTATCGGGTATCAAACTTTTAAGAGAACATATTATATCCAAAGAGTGTGTAGCTCCCTACATGGGAGCTCGCGGTTTACCTGCCGACTTGAATTCTCACTTGACTGACTCACGACTGCCATCCAGAGCACACGAGAAATCCATCGAACCGTCCACTCGGCAAACCTGCAGGAAAGCACCACTCCCTGTCCAATACACAGTGTTTCGGGGAATTCACCCCTCATCAGTTAAGCTTGAGTAGGCTGAGGAAGATTGTGCCTGAAGAGCACCACTTATATAGAGCTCTCCCGGCATAAACATCACCAGGGATACAAACTTACAGAGACGCTCCGTTTTTCAGCGCGACAAACACCTCGTGAACACCAGATAGCAGTGTGAGTCAGTGTCTCTTATTGAGGTGCTGAACAAGCGCTGAGAACCGTTGGCCATTCACAACGTTGTTGCCTCCAAACAATCTAATTCGCAAGCCCGCCCTTGGGACAACAATGTGAAGAAGAGGTTGGTGCGACTTCAGCGATAGTTTGGGAAGAGTGTGTTGCTCCCTACATGGGAGCTCGCGGTTTTCCTCCCTACTGGAATTCTAACTTGACTGACTCACGACTGTCGTCCAGAGCACACGAGAAGTCCATTGAAAGGTCCACTCGGCAAACCTGCAAGAAAGCACCACTCCCTGCTCAAAGCGCTCTGGATGGCAGTTGTGAGTCAGTCAAGTGAGAATTCAAATCGGCAAGAAAACCGAAGTCGCACCAACCTCTTCTTGACATTGTTGTCCCCAGCACGGGCTTGCGAATTAGATGGTTTTGAGGCAACAATGTTGTGAATGGCCAGCGGTCCTCAACGCTTGTTCAGCACCTCAATGAGCGACACGGACTCGCGCTGTTCGATGGACTTCTCGTGTGCTCTGTATGGCAGTCGTGAGTCAGTCAAGTCAGAATTCAAGTCGGCAGGTAAGCCGCGAGCTCCCATGTAGGGAGCAACACACTCTTCCCCTACTAACGCCGAAGTCGCACCAACCTCTTCTTCACATATTATATCCAGCATATTTTAGTATTATTTACTTGTATAATCATGCGAATGAACTTTTTGTTTGTGTGTATGTGTGTGTGTGTGTGTGTGTGTGTGTGTGTGTGTATGTGTGTGTGTGCATGTGTGTGAGTGTGTGTGTGTGTGTGGGTCTGTGTGTGTGTATGTGCCGGTGTGTCAAACTGCAGGTACCCGTCTCTAGTTCCATTGCTGCACAAGACAGCCGCTCAAGTTTAGCTCCTGCCACTGAACCTGCCCCTGCCTCTCCTACAGCAACGACAGTAAGTTGTACGACATAACCTAAATTGTAAAGCTGTGTTCCCAACTGGCGCGTGGACGTGGTACGCTTGCGGTTCATGCGTGCCCAAACGCGCGCTCAGACGTTCACCAAAAAACAGCAATCCGAGTCGTATTTAGCGCGTACGACACCTTCGAGTGCTAATTTTTGAAGACCACCACTGAACGTTACTGACATATACGCTGGTACACGCCTGATACGCGCTGAAAATTCCAACGTTTTGGAATTTCCATTTTGGCGTGTTGCCGTACTCATGGCGCCCCAAAATCTAGCAAAATACGCACAAATTCGTAGTTTCACGCGTGAACACAGCTAAAGCTATCGAACATTAGGATTCGATGTCGTGTAATGACCGAAAATATCCGCACGAGGCCAAATTTGCTATTATTTTGCCTAAATGTGGCTCCTATTGTATCTCAGATTTTGTCACATGGACCCACTGTGACAGCTAGGTGCAGTTTGGTGCATAGTTTCCAGTGCAACAAGCACCTCATGAATATCGGATAGCAATGTCAGTCAGAGTTGTTCATGGATAGATACATTGTCATTCGCAATGCTTTTGCCCTAAAACCAGCTAGTCCGAAGGCCATGCTAGGCATTGCTAAACCAGATAGTGGAAACAACTTCGGCGTTAATTGTAGAACATTTGAATGATCCCACATCGGAGCTCGCATTTCGGTGGATGATGAAGTTTGTACAGTGGACACCAACCCAAACATGAGGGCCTGCTGGACTTCTCAGGGTTCTCGATAAGGCGACATAGCGCGGCACTACACCCTCTTTCACTTTTTGACTGCCCCCTTTCAGAGAGAATGCTCCAACCTTCAGAGTGCGATCGCCACCTTTTTATATGCATTATAATTACACATCCTGTTTTAGCACAGCAGAGAATGGAGGCACAAGATGGCGGTAGAACTCACTAAATTGTGGGTCAGACGATCCGCACCCCCCCCCCCTCCCCTTCATTTTGTTCTGTCTATAAGTCGCATCAATTTATTTCTATGTTTCGCGTCATCGCGCTCGTACCTTTTCGAATTCTTGACAAGAAAAAAAAGAACCTAGACGAGTCAATCGATGGCTGTTCTGGCCCCCAATCTCTAGTTAGTATGGCATATCAGAGGTTATCAGCTATCCGATAATCTTGCATTCCACGCGATGGTACGTAGAAGGTGCAAGATAATGAAAATGTCTATTTCCCAAGTCATACGGTAGGGCCTGCTCACCAAGCGACCAGAGATTCCAGGTGTCTAGGACTTCGAGATGTTGCACGCCGTGAAGGAGCGGAATTCCACACGACTTTTGTCAAAGTGCAGAGGGAGCGATCCATGAAATCTTTGATTGTATTGCGCCGAGCCCAGTCTGCCAGTTGTCCTGTGGCGACTTGTTTTCGTTTAAGATATTAGTGACTGTTTAGTAGTAGTTTAGTAGTAATGGTGTTCTGTGTTTTTAACATTGCTCAGTAATAGGCATTTCCCAAATCGGCCTGCTTTTTTTTCGCCTAATCGGCATTGCGATCGCTAAGAAAATGTCTAAATTCGGCCATAATATGAGTCCCAGAGTCAGAATTCTGCTCAAAGCGGTACTTGAAGTCACTTCTCGCAGCTTACATGTAGATGTACGGTTACACGCACGCTGTAGAGGCACTAGAACATCCATTTCCGGCGATTTCATAGCGAAGTTTGAAAATTCGGTGCAATTACCGGCAATTTCTTGACAGCCATTGATTTCGGTTTCTTTTCCTGCTGACCGTTTTTGGAAAAGCCTTTAAAAGTCGCAGTCAGCTTTCGCAGATAATGGCTACAGAAATTATATTTGCATGCTGCTGAGGCACTAAAACATCGATTTTTGGCGAATTCAGAGCGAAAATCGCGTATTCGGCGAAAAGATCGGTGATTTCTTCAAAACCACTGTTTTCGGCCCAATGTTCGGGCGGCCAATTTGGGAAATGCCTACTCAGTACACGTAGAATGCAGTTATGTATTTTCTTCTGTTCTTGTTTTTCTTCGGTTTTTGTTTTTCTTCTGTTCCTGTTTTTCTTCTGTTCTTGTTTTTCTTCTGTTTTTGTGTTTTTCCGCCCCCTCGCGTGCCTTTTCCAGAAAATATCCGACGTGAAAGATAGAATTAACTTGGTATGGCCTAGCCCTGCTTCTTTTGAAAGATTACGAAGGCAGACAACTGCAATCGGTGCCTGCAATCAGGTTTATAATAGGGCTTGAAAGTGCTATGTCACAGCATAGCAACAATTTCAAAATTTCGAAAAGTGGATCCCCATGGATCCAGTTTTTGTATGGATCCAAGCACATTTCAAGCAGTCTTACTCACAGCAAGGTGATAAGGCCGGTGAAATCGTGACTGGGTTGGCTAATGGGGTAGGGGTGACAACTTGGTGGCGAAGAAAAAGTCAAACCTAAATACCACCTGAATACGACATGAGTAGATTGCTATGCACCCACACACTGTAGACAATAGCAAAGTCACACCTTAGTGGATCCAAAATTTGAAATACAACGTGAACTTACTACTCCCTGGCTGTTTTGATGCTATCAATTTCAAGCCCTATTGTGCCGGGCTTGCCCATAGTGTACTGAGCTTTTCTGTAACTTAGCTTGAAGGAGATTGATGTACGACCAACTGCTGGGGTTGATGGTTTTTGTGTTTGCGTGTAAGAATGTGTGCGTGCCTGTTTGCATGTCCCCACACTTGCATGATGGTTGTGTGTGCGTTTGTGTGTGTGTGTGTGTGTGCGTTTGTGTGTGTGTGCGTGTGCGTGTGCGTGTGTGTGTATGTCTGTGTTTGTGTCAGCTGCAGGTTAGGCCTTCCACAGCACCAGAAAGCCTGTCCAGTTCTGCTTCTGCCACTGCCTCTGCTGGGGTACGTTGAGCAACAATTTTCTCTGTAATGCCAGTTTCACACTAGGCCGATTTATCACCCATGCTTATATATGGACTCCGACATGAAATCGGCGAACTGTGTTGGACGAGTCAGACCACCTTTTCTATGTCGCACCCCTATTTTCAGCTTTTTGCAATATTGTTTTCATAATATTCTTTCTCCGCATCATCGAAATTGTCGCAGTTTGACTAGTGACTTGTCACTGACAACTCCATAAGCTAAACCATGCGAAAATTATTACACAGGATGTAGTCTGAAGTCTGAAGTCTGAAGTCTGAAGTCTAGAGTAACGTTTCAGGACAGTTGAACTGAGAGTTTCATCCGGAGATGATGGCCTCGCCGTCGCTTGTCGTCGCAATAGGCGAAAAAGTATCGTTCCCCAAAATTTCCAGGAAGGTTGTAAGTTGCTCACGCCTAATCTCAAACGCTTTGACTTACTCCATATTACAAGAGCTGCTATGCTTGGCGTCTGCTAGCTCTGCATAATTTCTACTTCACCACCAATGCAGCACTTTGGTAGAGAATACACGATCATTGCAAGGTCGATTGATTACCGTCCGCGGAATCACCTCGATCTTGAAATGAACTCTTTTTCGACCGTGGCATGCCCATTTACTTTAGCTGTGTGAGCACAGGTGATGCAGGTAAGTGTACTTTCACGTCCAGCGTGCCCTCTGTTTCATCATTACTAGTATGGTACCTGCACGTGCATGACTAGCATTACACGAACACGGCTCTTTCAGGCACTGGGTGTCTCAGCATTCCTTTCATGAATGCAAGAACGATGAATTATAATTATCGCTCTTGCATGCATTAGTTTGCTGACCCCTGGATGTTTCTCCAAGCGCTGCCGCTTGTTCCACAAAGTCATTCTCACCCCAGCTCAGGTAAAACAGTAATGAGCTTTTGACTGAATAGTGATAAGCACGAGAAATGTGCAGACGGCAACGCCTGACTTATCTCAGCTAGTCTAAATTATCAACACAGCGACATCAGCGAAGAAATTGCGTCTACTTTAGAATATTCAGCTTCCATCAACAGGTCTTCAGGAGCTTCGCCGTCTCCCAATACTGATGACTACCGTCTATGTCCGATTCCGTACCTGTGGTACGAGTGCTGGTGAGAAAATACCCCGTTTATATCAAAAGTCAAACTGCGACTATTTCAATGACGCGGAGGAAGTATTATATCCAGCATGTTGGTGTGTTGTTTACTTGTGTAATCATGCGGATGAACTTTGTGTGTGTGTGTGTGTGCATGTGTGTGTGTGTGTGTGTGTGTGTGTGTGTGTGTGTGTGTGTGTGCGTGTGTGTGTGTGTGTGTGGGTGTGTGTTTCTGCGTGTGTGTCTGTGCCGGTGTTATAAACTACAGGTACCTATTTCTATTCCCATTGCTGCACAGGACAGTCAGTCAAGTTCAGCTTCTGCCACTGGCCCTGCCGTGACTGGCTCTCCAGCAGCAACGATAGTAAGTTAAACGACTTACCCCTGTTGTACGATATCCAACAGAGTCAATGTCGGTAGCGACCAAGGTATACGCACAAGACAAAATATGCTATTTTCCCCAAATATGGCTCCTTTTTTATATCCCAGATGGTGTCTGATTCCCCCCACTTTGACAGTTTGGTGCAGTTGGGTGCATAGTTTTCAGTGCAACAAGCAACTCATGAATTATTGGATAGAAAGCAATGGCAGTCAGTGTAGTTCATGGATAGATACATTGTCATTCGCAATGCTTTTGCCCCCAAACCAACTAGTCCGAAGGCCATGCTAGGCATTGCTAAACCAGATACAGTAAAACCTGTAACTAAAGACCACAGTGACTAGCGACCGGCCTGGTACTACAGTAAAACCTGTAACTAAAGACCACCGTGACTAGCGACGGGCCTGGTACTACAGTAAAACCTGTAACTAAAGACCACCGTGACTAGCGACCGGCCTGGTACTACAGTAAAACCTGTAACTAAAGACCACCGTGCCTAGCGACCGGCCTGGTACTACAGTAAAACCTGTAACTAAAGACCACCGTGACTAGCGACCGGCCTGGTACTACAGTAAAACCTGTAACTAAAGACCACCGTGACTAGCGACCAGCCTGGTACTACAGTTAAACCTGTAACTAAAGACCACCGTGACTAGCGACCGGCCTGGTACTACAGTAAAACCTGTAACTAAAGACCACCGTGACTAGCGACCGGCCTGGTACTACAGTAAAACCTGTAACTAAAGACCACCGTGACTAGCGACCGGCCTGGTACTACAGTAAAACCTGTAACTAAAGACCACCGTGACTAGCGACCGGCCTGGTACTACAGTAAAACCTGTAACTAAAGACCACCGTGACTAGCGACCAACCTGGTACTACAGTAAAACCTGTAACTAAAGACCACCGTGACTAGCGACCGGCCTGGTACTACAGTAAAACCTGTAACTAAAGACCACCGTGACTAGCGACCGGCCTGGTACTACAGTATAACCTGTAACTAAAGACCACCGTGACTAGCGACCGGCCTGGTACTACCGACCACTTGGTCAGGCACGGACGTCTCATATTCAAAATGCACTATGACTAGCGACTACCTGCTGAACGCGACCAGCGACCGCCTTTTCTTGTCCCAATGTCGAATTTTGAGCCGTATATAGTGACCGCGATGTAGCAAATCAAACATTGCTCGAAGCTGCTTCTCGAGAATTAATTTTGATGATTTTCCATGGTCGTTTCGACACTACACTCTACAGCTGGACAAATGAATGCAGTCTCATTTTTACTTTGGAATCAGTGTGGACTGCACTACACCTGTCATAATTTCAAGTGCTGTCAAGAACAAACATGATAGGAAACGTCTTGGAGAACGCATCCAAAGCGCCGCATCACGTACTGGTACACACCAGTACAGTTTACGCTACACTACATCCACGTTGGACCGACTGAGTTTCCACTGTAGATCTACACCCTGATACCAGTTGCCAGTTTAGTCGCACACAGATGAGGATGGAGTCGATAGTGACTAGTCCACTGCCTGGCCAGGCCGGCGCTGCTCTGGAGTTTGTGGAACCCAGTGAGTCGACATACGCGTCAAAAGGTCGTATCGCTTCCGGTGTATAAAAACTTGATTTTCTCTCTCTCCAAGTGTTGTATGATCTGAAAGAAGAATGTCAGTGCGCAAGCGGTGGGGGATTGTATTATCTGCATTTTGACATACATAATAAAATGGGATCCATATATATGGTCGCGCGGTGCAAACCTCTACCTTAAGACCACCTGCCACTAAAGAACACTTTTCCGGGCACAAAGGGGTGGTCGTTAGTTACAGGTTTTACTGTAGTGGAAACGACTTCGGCGTTAATTAATTGTGGAAAAGTTGAATGATCCCACACCGGAGCTAGTGTTTTGGTGGATGATGAAGTTTGTACAGTGGACACTAACCCATACATGAGGAGGGCATGCTGGACTGCTTTACATTTATGTCAGATTTGTTTGTTTAACCCTAGAAGCACCGGAGGCATCATATGATGCATTTGCGAATTTCAAAATGGGATTGCAGTTATATGGGGGCTTAGAATCTCCCCAAATTTTGTGACCTTTATTTATTTTGTATTTTGTTAATGGCAGTGGGTTGTGTTTTCAAAAATTTAGTACAATTCCGAAATGGCAGGGATGCAACCTAGAAGTACCCCGCAGCATCATATGACTCCACGTAGTGTAATGAGTAGCATCATGACAGAACTCTATCCCTAGGCATAGCATTGTCTGTCTCCTGCTTTCTCCTTCCTACTCCCTACACTCACTCGCATTGATCTAACGTGCGTAAGTGTGTAAGAACCGCACCTTGCCTGCTGTACCATAGACTCATGCATTCATGTACCGCTGTACTTGCTGGCTGCGCATCACTAACCCTTCCCCTTCTATGGCACAGTCCCCGCACTGAATGAAGTACTCGGGTGCGCGTGCGTATTCATGTCTGAGTGCACTGCCCTCGGGCTCCATCTATACATGGCATCCCGTACTGGGCACGCTGCTTCCGGTCGCTGTTGTGTGCACGCAGCGCCGTAGTCTATTCCGCTCTCTGTCTTCTCTACACAGTGAATCCTGTGTAGAGCACTCTTCGTTTCTGGTCTCCTTGTAGTTAGTTGTGCTTTTCCGTGTCCGATAATTTTCCCCCTTTTGCAATAAACAGTCAGGCGAAACTACTCTAAGTAGCTACCGCTACATGGTGCAATGAACAGGATCAGTGAAAGAAAAATACTAGTAACATTAATCCGCAACGAACCTGTTTCGCAACGGCAGGATGGCTCGATTCCAGCCACCGGGAACGTTTGACTTCGCCGATCCGACGCAATGGGACGACTGGTTGGAGCGATTCCGCCAGTTCCGAAAAGTCACGAAACTGCACAAAGAGGACGAAGACGTACAGGTCGCAACTCTGCTGTACACGATGGGTCCACAGGCGACCACCGTATTCAAGCAGCTGACGTTCGCCGACGCGAGTGATCGAGAGAAATATAAGGAAGTGGAGACTAAACTCTCGGCCTACTTCAAGCCCGTTTCCAACGTCGTCCACGAACGAACGATGTTCGAACGCGCCACCCAGTCGCCATCCGAGACCGTGGACGAGTTTCTGCGTCGTCTCCACCGCATCGCGGACAAATGCGAGTTCAAGGACGCTCGCGATGACCGCATCCGCGATCGCTTCATGGCCAACCTGGTGGACAGGAAGCTCACCCTCGAGCTCCAGCTGCTCGACAAGCCAGACCTGGCCAAGGCTGCGACGCACGCCAGGAACTACGATCAGGTGCACCGACAAGTGGCGGCGCAGCGCCACCAATTAGAGATCTCTGCACCCCCGCAAGCAGCAGCAGTACGATGGCGCGCACCCAGCCAGCGCCGTCCCGACCACTCACCAGCTCTCCGCGCAGGCCAGGAGCCCTGTAGATGGCGTGGGAAACCGGCTACACACTACCGACGTGAGTGTCCTGCTCGGTCTGAGAAGTGCAGCTCCTGTGGTAAAATGGGCCACTACAGCAGGGTGTGCCTGTCCAAGGCCAGCAAGGCACCGCAACAGCAGTCAGCACACTCTGTGCAGCCGGCCAGCTGGTCGCCGCCAGACCAGAGCCAGTCACTGTTCATGGGTGGTGTCACCGATGCTAACCTGCTGGAGGGCGGACCCTGGATGCGCTCAGTGACGATCGGCTAAACACCGGTGGTGTTCAAGGTCGACACAGGTGCGGATACATCCGTGATGAACGCCAGCACCTTTGCCATTCTACAGCCCGCCCCAGCACTTAAGCGGCCATCCACCAACCTGATGGGACCCGATGGCGCCCGGCTCAATCTGGCCGGTCAGTTTTCCGTGGCCAGCCAGGCACTCACTGGCGAAGTTTTCAACCACGAGGTTTACGTGCTCGCTGGAGATGGTGCCAATCTGCTGAGCCGACAAGCCTCTATCCGCATGGGCTTCGTCCGACAAGGCATAGGCCACATCAAGGCAGACCCGACGCATGCTGAGATGTTGGGGTGTATGCAAGGCCCGCCCGCCACCATCCGGCTCAAACCCGACGCCCAGCCATATCACTGCCCAGTCGCTCGACGGGTGCCTTTCCCGCTGCTCCAGAAGGTAAAGGCCGAGTTAGCACGAATGGTGGACACTGGCATCGTCGAGCCCGTAACCAAGCCCACTGAGTGGTGCGCCACAATGGTGGCCGTCCGCAAGAAATCATGTGACGTCCTTATCTGCGTCGACCTCAAGCGTCTGAATGCGTCCTTGCAGCGTGAGTCCTTTGTCTTGCCGACTGTGGACGAGACACTTGCCAAGCTCGCCGGAGCCACGGTCTTCTCCACGCTCGACACACGCAAGGGTTTCTGGCAAGTACCCCTCGCCGCTTCTTCCCAACACCTCGCCACATTCATCACACCCTTCGGCCGCTACATGTTCCGACGTCTTCCATTCGGGATCACATCGGCGCCCGAGATTTTCCAGCGTCGGCTGATGGCCATACTGGAGGGAATACAGGGTGTGTGTGTCTTCATGGACGACATTCTAGTGTATGGTGCTACCATTGAAGCCCATGACCTGGCTCTACAACAAGTTCGGGAGGCGCTAGCGGCTGCATCCATGACTCTGAACCCGGACAAGAGCCATTTGCGCCAGCCGACAGTCAAATTCCTGGGCCACCGGATCAGTGCAAGCGGGGTCCAGCCCGATCCTGACCGTGTCGCGGCAATCCTACAACTGGCTGCTCCTACTGATGTCCCCCTTTACGCCGGCTGCTGGGCCTCTTCAATTATGTGGGGAAGTTCATTCCCGATTTGGCCAGCATCTCCGCACCTCTCCGTGCACTGCTCCGCACTGACGTCGCTTGGTTGTGGGACGCCCAGCAACAGGCAGCACTCGACCAGTTGAAGTCACTCGTCGTTAAAGCCTGCACTCTCGCCTTCTTCGACCCAGCCAAGCCTGCCACGGTCAGTGCTGATGCCAGCAGCTATGGTCTCGGAGCTACCCTACTACAGATGCACGACGGCGAGCTGCGCCCAGTCGCCTACGCTTCCAAGTCTCTCAGCGATATCGAAAAGCGCTACGCGCAGATTGAGAAGGAGCTGCTCGCTGTGACATGGGCCTGTGACCACTTCGCACAGTACCTCCAGGGTGGCTGTCTGTTTTAGGTGCAAACTGATCACAAGCCTCTGGTGCCATTGATCAACGCCAGGGACCTCGACAACACGCCACTCCGGTGCCAGCGAATGCTCGTGCGGCTGCTCCGATACGACGTGACAGCTGTCCACGTGTCGGGTCCACGTCTCATAGTTCCAGATGCTCTATCCCGGGCTCCCGGTGACGACAGCACCGAAACCTCCACCATGGCCGACGTCATCAACGACATCGAAGCCCATGTGTCCGCCGTCTTGGCTGAGTATGCATCGCCCGACTTCTGCAGCCGTGTTCGCCTCGCCATAGCCGATGAGGCCATCCTCGCCCAGGTGCGCCAGCTCGTTGCCGCCGGCTGGCCCGACAAAGAGCACAGCATCCCGGACAACCTCCACCCATACTTCCACTCCAGGCAGGCCCTCTCCATCGCCGATGGCTGCCTGTACTTCGGCGATCGGCTAGTCATACCTGCGTCCCTGCAGTCCGAGGTCTTACGGGCAATCCATGAGGGTCATCAGGGCGTCACCAAGTACCGTGCCCGTGCCCGGGCAGCAGTGTGGTGGCCAGGGCTTAGCAGTCAGATCGCCGACACACTCCGCAACTGCGAAGTCTGGTCCCCGCAGCTCCACTGCACCCTCTGCCACTCCCAGACCGCCCATGGCAGCGCGTTGCGGCCGACCTCTTCACCCTGGATGGTATCGACTACCTGATTACGGTTGACTACTTCTCCCGATTTGTAGAAGTGGATCAGCTCCGCACACCACCTCCGCCGCCATCATTGCGGCCCTCAACATGCACTTTGCGCGGCACGGTTTTCCAGACAGCTTCGTTTCTGACAACGGGCCGCAGTTTGCTAGCTCGGAGTTCGCACTCTTCCTGACCCGTCACGATATCGAGCACCGTACCAGCTCACCTCGCTACCCGCAGAGCAATAGCATGGTAGAACGCTCAGTGCGCACCATCAAGGAGCTACTCCGCAAGTCCACCGACCTCCCGACAGCTCTACTCGCGTATCACTCTACCCCGTTGCAATGTGGTTTCACCCCTGCTCAGTTGTTAATGGGTCGGCAACTCCGCTCCACAGTGCCAACACCCGCGGCCCAGTTGACACCAGCCTGGCCAGACCTGGATCTGGTTCGCCGTCGAGAAGCTCAGCAGCAGGACCGGCAAGCCTCGGACTTCGACCGCAGACACCGTGTCCGCTCGCCCAGTCGGCTCGCAGCGGGGGACCGGGTGTGGTTTACAGACCTGCGCCAGGAAGGAGTGGTACAGCTACAGCTCAGCGAGCGATCTTACAATGTCAAGACAGCCACCTCCACCGTGCGTCGAAATGCGAGGAGCCTCCGGCCACTCCCACCAAGCCCAGCAGAAGTGGAGACACCAGCAGCCCACATCGCCCTGCAGCCCGAGGCCACCGGGACACGCGGCAGAGAATCTCCCGTGGCGAGCTGCGACGGCACACCAGCTGCTGCCGAGGCCGGCACAAGTGCCACCTCCACTACGCGTTCAGGTCGCAAAGCCATTGCACCCGAGCGGCTTATCTCGGCCATGTGAACATGACCTTCCACTCTTTCCGTTAGGGGAGATGTAGTGTAATGAGTAGCATCATGACAGAACTCTATCCCTTGGCATAGCATTGTCTGTCTCCAGGTTTCTCCTTCCTACTTCCTACACTCACTCGCATTGATCTAACGTGCGTAAGTGTGTAAGAACCGCACCTTGCCTGCTGTACCATAGACTCATGCATTCATGTACCGCTGTACTTGCTGGCTGCGCATCACTAACCCTTCCCCTTCTATGGCACAGTCCCCGCACTGAATGCAGTACCCGGGTGCGCGTGCATAATCATGTCTGAGTGCACTGCCCTCGGGCTCCATCTATACATGGCATCCCGTACTGGGCACGCTGCTTCCGGTCGCTGTTGTGTGCACGCAGCGCCGTAGTCTATTCCGCTCTCTGTCTTCTCTACACAGTGATTCCTGTGTAGAGCACTCTTCGTTTCTGGTCTCCTTGTAGTTAGTTGTGCTTTTCCGTGTCCGATAATGTTCCCCCTTTTGCAATAAACAGTCAGGCGAAACTACTGTAAGTAGCTACCGCTCCATCATAAACATCAATGAAAGGGCGAATTTGGCTTAGAACCACACATGAATAACGTGAAAAGGAATATGTATGTATGTATGTATACTTTATTTGAATTCGCAAATCCAAACGAGCACAAATGCTCAATGTCAAGGCAGCGAATATGTTATTATGTTACAGGGAAGGAGGGTTGGGGAGAAAATAAGGAGAACAAAGAGAGAATGGTAGATATCTCAATGGAGAGCGAAGCGTTATCAAAATACAAGTAAGCCAGCGAACGATAAGTCGATAGTTCTGTAACCCGCCTAATAAACTAAGTACTTTTTTCAGGCGTGCAGTGGACTGTCATTAAAACAGAAACAGAAAAATAATAATAAGGCACCCATTTTGTTTGTCCAGGGGATGGCCCACGCCTGGTAAAGAGAATAAAATAGAGAAAATAGAATAAAATAAAAATAAAAATAAGAAACAAACAAAGTACTAACAGTTACTGCTAACGAGAGTACCGGTACTTGCTACTAACATCGGGAGGATGAAAGGTCCAACCCTGCCCTGCCAGTTACGGACTTACGGGGGTCGCCATGGCAAATAATAATGGTAAACAGTGAAAATCAATCACAGACAGGAAGCTGTCTCAGGGCAAGTTTATAATCATAACATCAGGAAGATCGGAAGGTATACGGTACGACTGCAGCTTTGAAGCTGCTGAGAGACGACAGTACTCTGACTGCATCCGGTAGGACGTTCCAAAGGGCACTACCTCGGGAGGCAGGGCGAGATCGTCCGGCGCGGGTTCGTGTAGCTGGTAGACGGAGCCCCAGGGCGAGATCCAGGCGCGTCCTACGATCCGCGCAGCGTACGAAGAGCTCCTGGAGGGATGGACTCGCACTGGCGTGTATGCACCTCCAGACAAAGACCAGGACCTTCTGCCGATGTATTTCTCCAATCCTGAACACCTGCATGCGTTCCAGGAGATCACTGGCACGAGAGAACCCCGACCGGCCATAAACTGCTCTTGCCCCACGGTTTTGTGCTACTTGGAGCCGGTCGGTCTGGGCCTGAGTGAGACCTGGGCTAAACGCAACGGACCCATACAGTAGATCCGGCATGATAGCTGCCTTGAAGAACAGCACACGGCTAGCAAGGGTTAGCGACTTTCGTGTCCGCCACAGAGTTCCAATTTTCTTATTGGCTTTCGTGATGCTCGCATCGACCTGGGGCTGCCATGACATGTGTACATCCAAGGTGATGCCAAGGTAGCGAGCACTGGTGACGCTTGGCACGGGTATGCCATCGCACTTTACCACAACGTTGGGACTCTGGACATTGGATCCTGCAAAGACAAGGAGCTGACTCTTGGTGGCGTTGAGGATGAGACCACGGGAGGCTAGCCAGCGAGCTAGGTTAGAGATGGCTGTTGTGAGCTCAGAAGAAACGAGGTCAGCGCTGCGGCAGGTGGAAGTCAAGGCTATATCGTCATTTGGGAGCAAGGAGATTGGGGACCATGAAAGTGGTGATTTGTACATATGGACATGCTGATATGCACATTTCACGTGTCGTTATGGTCAATATCGTAATCTCGAACCCTGCCGAAACAGACAAATTTGTTTGTCCTAAGTTTGGAAAGTGATTTACTATGTCATCTGCAGCATAGAACGATATGGCGTGCCAAGGCAGTTACAGTCAACATCGCTAATAACGACTGCGGATATAACGACAATTCGCGAATAACGACATAATTTTCATGCCCAGAGCAAAGTCCCATCCAACTGTGACACGTATAATGAGACTTCGGATATAACGACACTTCGCGAATAAGGACACTTTTCTGATGCCCCGCCGAATGTCGTTATAAGCGAAGTTGACTGTATAATAATCTAGGAACGTCCTTTGAGTTTACGTTAGTCTGGCCAAAGCCATGTTCAGTAGGCGCAGTGTCACTGCCGATAAAGCATTTCATTTGATTTTGAATTTTTTTAGGCAGGAGTTTGGGGATAAATGCGAGGAGAGTGCCTGGAGCATTGTGCGCGAGCAATTATAAGTGACCGAACACAGTGACACATAGTTATATGCTCAAGATATATATAATACTAATTGCTCCGGCTTCTCGATCAGTCTGATGCGGGACCGGAGTCAAGGGAGCAAGAGGATAATGGTGGTGATAAAGCTATGGAGCCATACACATAACAGAACATCAATCTCCAAAACTCGGGCAGGATTTCTTTCATGAAGCTGGGTTCTCTGGCAAAATTGGTAGATACAGTAGTGGAAAATGTGCTGCACCAAGCAAGCGCAAACGCGCGCAACCGGTTGTTGCTTCCGAATTTTGCGGGCTTTTCCGAGATATTCACAATTTTGAAAATGAGGCAGATGCATTATTTGCATTTATTGACAAGAATATGATCCATGTCATGATAAAGTGCACAAGGTAGGAGGGAAAACAGAAAATTGGAGAGGACTCTACTTTGAGTGAAGGCAATATCATGGCATTGGTTTCGCAAATTTACACAAGAGGCGTCCTCTGCAGTGTTTGATTTTCCGCAGTACGTAGACTGCAGCTGAATGAAGTAATTAAGGCAGCACGCCGTGCATCTGGTCCACAGAAAAGAGATAACAGTTGCATTCTCTAGTTTCTGGACTCTTGAAATTAGGAGATATTTTCGGTAACATGCAAACATCACCGGCCATGGCCTTACTTCCAATTTTGTTTAAAGTTTGCTCCATTTATCCCAGACCGCATTCACCCACTAGTACAGGTTAGTCCATGGGTCAACGTAGGATCCAGTTTTTAAATTATTTTTACAAGCCATGTCTCTTGTTGACGCACCTTAAGCGCCATTTTAGAGTGCTTCGAACACCTATAAGCCCTGTACCCAATATAAGCGCAGCACTTGTATTGGTGAACTGCGTGGATCGCGCGTATACATGTTTGAAATCACACAGAACACGCATGTTGTTGGGAAGGCCGTCGTGGCCATGTGTTTTTTATGAAGTATTTACTATTTATTCAATATTTCTCTCAGGATGTGAAATATGAAATGTCTCAGAAATTCAGTCTATTTTGGAACGCAATTTCGCGTACATGTAGTGATTTAGCCTTCAGTTAGTTCAAGAGTCATTTCGTGGGTTGTTTGTTTCTTGCTTTGCACAGTGCAAGACAAGAATTTGCACAACTGCACAACAGTATTGACGTTGACTCTCAAAATGACTCTTGGTCGCATTTTGTTTGTTTCTTCTAAGTTTTAACAAAGGGACATGTATTTTCGTTTTGTCTTTTCTCGCAGTGTTTCCTTTCATTTCTAAGCCGCGACGCCGTCGTGTACTGCGGTACGACGGGTCACGTGCTGCCAACCTACTGCATTCTTTATTCATCAGTTTTCACAGCTACACTAGAGAGGTTGTGCATAACGAAAATTCGTAACTTAGACGTAGTCTGGGCACGAGTCTCGAAAAAGGAAAGGAACTTTCGCGAGGAGGAACGCGAAACTTGAAGATCTTAATTTTGGAACTTTCGCTACTTTCTCGCTAGCTTCTGTACACATGTAGCTGTGTTGATGCACGTGGTGTCAAGATTTTTTCGCCATGGCCTTTTCAAGTCGTTCTGCGAGTTCTTCCTACCCTCCATCCTGTGGAGCAGAAGGATCTCTTTCCCGCTCTCTCAGCGATCCTCTGTCACCTGGACAGCGCTCGGCTAGTTCTGTCAGATCTGGAAATCCTGTCAGTGCTCGCCGTGTGACAAATTATGCTGCTGAATCCCCGCAGCAGAATTCCGCCACTTTGGCGTCTTCGTTTTCCCCTGCGACGTCTCGGCGAAGGACATTTCAATCTCGCGATGGACTACAATTGATAAAAACTTCTTCTTCTAGCCTACACGTGTGCCTACACGTGGGCCGGAGTACACACTTGTATTGTATTGTATTGTATTTATTTAAAAGGATTCTCCAAAAGCAAATGGATGCTTATCACGGAAGTCTCCCACATAAATATCGCAAGAAAAATGGGGAAATGGGGAGAGGAGAGTGGAAGATGAAGCATGGGAAGAAGGGAAACAAGTACCTAAATATCGAGGTATAAAAGCAGGAAAGAAATCGACGAGGCTTGATTCATTCCAAATAATTGTTCACCACGCGCGTAAACAGCGGAAAAAGTACTCGAAAGGGTCACCATGGTCACACTACGTTTTTCGTTGAGCACAACAGATTTTCGTTATGTATTTTCGTCACTTCCAGCGGCTCAGATTCCGAAAGATCTTTACGAATTTTCGTTATGCACAACCTCTCTACTGCATGCATTGTATAATGACTCATAATTATTTTTTGCTCTGCGCTGAATCCGGTACTAGTGTAGGGCTTTTTCAGAGTTTGCTTTCGATGAGGCTCGGCAAGTTCGGTTCTTCGAAAGGAAGAGAAAGAGTTGTCTTTTTGTTGTTTGCGAAATATCTATTTTACTACCACGAAGTCTTCCCGTTGCGTGTGTGACCCTGCATGACACATATTGTGGAGCAAGTCCGAGATTCATGCGACAAACAGGGCAGACTCAGCGCACTAGGCAGCACAAAAATGCATTCACAATCTCAACTTCTAAATTATCGCCGAAGTCGCTACTAGTATATCACGCTTACAGATATTTAGTATAGAATTCCAATGATTGTGTATCTAACTTGGATACTGAGCTAGTAAAGATAATTAAAATAATTACGAAGCAACAATCCACAATTGTAACAAGATAATAAGCAGTCAGAAAGTGCGATAACAGGGCACAAATCGGACAAGCTACTGAGACATTCAACGACCTGAGACCTAGAACACATCTCCAGTGCGCAAACAAACAGCCTTCCAGCTTGGAAGGTTCAAGGTTATGGTAGGACCAATGAGGGGAAGGTGAGCGCAGCGAAAATGTACACCAGGCTTGAAGCTAAGACCCATGGCAACAAAGAATGCCGACAATGACAAGACGATGACGAGACCAGTGAATAATGCGGTATAACTACAATTCGGAGTACTCAACTTTTTTTCGCTTTTTGTTCGCTTTGGCGTCGTTCGCTCCGTATGTCGAGGCTGTTGGTGTGCATACTTGAGATGTGTAAAAGCTACTTCAAGTAGGTCTCAGGTGGTTAATCTAATGTCTCAGTGGCCTGTCAGTTTTGTACCCTATTATCGCACTTTCTGGCTGCTTATCATCTTCTTACAGTCGTGAATAGTTGCTTCATAACTCATTTCTATGTGATTCCTTCTCTCTTGATTGTGCCTCTCTGCTGTTTTTAGGCACAGGCCACAAGAGCTGCAAGCACAGCTGTTTCATCCGTTGATAGAGGATATCATGTCTTACCTGCCATGCCAACACCAAAACAGATTGCAAACATCAGGATACGCAGAAAGGTAAGATTGAACGAGTCCGTTGTGTTTTCAGACTTAGGGGTAGCAATTTTAGACAAGTTTCAATACCAGATACTTCGAAGCACTTTAAAACAAGTCTGGATAGTATGTATACCTTTCCCGGGTATAATTAGTGGTGTGCACGGGTAGTCGGGTACCGGTGCTACCCGTGAAGACCTCGGGTAGACGGGTACAGGATAGTACCTGAAAACCCGAAGTCGCAGATGACATCATGTACAGTGCAAGTATACAATTTTATTGGTAATCACGGCAATACTTCTCATGTCTACCTAGTGAGTGTGTTTGATTATGCCCGCGAATCGATTCTTGAATGGAATCTCGCCGTTCAATTTCATGTCATGAGCCCTGGAATCGATTCGGAATCCATTCACCCTATTCACATGGGGTGATGTGAATTGCCAGGGGCGATTCATGAATCGACTCATATAATTTTTCGTTCGCGGGAATAATCGAATGCACTCAATGTGTAATAGGCCTTTTACACGATGGGAGAATGTCACGGATTCTCGGCTCCGCGACAGGATCACTATGGATTTATTTGAAATCTTAGTCGTAGACCCGTAGCCTGCGAGATGGTGGCAACCAACACCCTGACCCCCTGGCTGAGCGTTTTCGATTTCGGTTTCGCATTTCATGAACTGGCTTGTATTCGCTGTGTCAGCAATTCACAAACTGGCTTGTGCAATCATGTACTTCGTTGTATGCACTGTGTCAGCAGAGCTAGTCGTCGTGTGAAGTGTCTTGCCGCGCATCGTAGAACCTTACTACGGTGCAATCGTGAGCACGAACCGTCGTGTGCAAAGTCTATAAGGGAAGGAGTGCATTGTGGTGTTACTATGGAAACATTACCCGATCGGGTACCTGTGCTACCCGTGGAAAACTACCCGGACCCGATACCCGAAGAAAATGCTACCCGACTCAGCCATAGGTATAATCCTAAAAATATCCCCAAAAATCATGGAACTTGCGATGGATTTTGTATCTAATTAGGGCTAACAATGGAATGTTCTAGGACCATGGGTGAGAAACAGAGGGAACGAGTGCCAGGTTCAACTCCTGCTTGGAAGCAGAAGGATATTTCCAGGAGTGCTGGGACCAATGATTAATTGAGAACTCCTGGCTTTGCCCGAGAGAAGACTGGATGCAGCGAATGGGATTCTACATCTTTGACCATTATAATCGTGGGTGTGATGTGCTCTCCTCCCGACACTTCAGGGGATGCATCTGCACCGTGATCCTTGATGGTTGTGGAGTTCCTACGGATGCGGGAAACTCGGCCTCTAGCCAAGTCTCACACGAACCGTGGAATTCAGTTTTTGATTTCAAATTTGCGGCCGAAATGCGCTGTTTAACATCAGTATGCCGTCATTTTGCGGCGTGTATGTGGTGCAAAAAATCGGTCTACAGGCTCTCACTAGACCTTTTCGTCTTGTGCTAACAAATAACCGATTACTGTCAATGGCATCGCGTACGACAAACTTCCGGGTACTGCCGGAAGCAGTATAGCAGAGGTTGCCTGTGTCAATAACATGAATTTATGTTCTGGTTAGAAAAAATTGAAACAGTGTGTGCTCCAGGACCAGGTTAGCCAAGTCAGTGACCCGGTGGGGGGGGGGGGGCAGGGGTACTTTGACCTGGTTAAAAATAAGAACATCAGTCACTTGTGACTGACCCTTGGAGATAATGCTGAAAAACTGCCAGATTCTGCTCTTAAAGGGGAAGTTAAGGCTAAAATCAAAATTTCACCAGTTGTAGTCTTCTGGGTGCTAAGTCGAATGGTCGTGGTCCGAGGAAGCTGAGATGCTCCCTTCCTAGTTTAATCCCAATCGAACTCGCGCACTTCCACCGAAACTGGGTGACTGCGCCCTACTAAATGGGGATTTGTATGCAAAATGTCACTAAAAGCGCCATGTCGTTCTTATAAAAGCACGGATGATCGCGATTGGCCCATATGTTGTAGTCTTTCGGACGCTGAGTCAACTGGTTTTGGTCCGAAAAGGCTGCGATGCAGCGTTCCTCCTTTATTCCCAGTCAAACATGGTTGAACAAGCTGTCACGAGCTCCTGCGTACACCGGTCACCTGGTCACCGTGCCTGCAGGGTACAACTTACTAGCCTGTTTGACCTTTTTTGGGAACAGTCCTGTCACTCGAGTTGAACTCGAGTTGAACCTTGGTGTGAAAGTTGTCGCCTGCTGGCGTGGTGACCAGGTGATTTGGGCACCCAGGAGCACGTGACCGCTTGTTTAACCAGGTTCGATTGGGAATAAGGGCCGAACGCTGGATCGCAGCCTTTTCGGACCAAAACTAGTCGACTCAGCGTCCAAAAGACTACAACATATGGGCCAATCGTGGTCATCCGTGCTTTTATAAGAACGAAATGGCGCTTTTAGTGACATTTTGCTTACAAATCCCCATCTAGTAGGGCGCAGTCACCCAGTTTCGGTGGAAGTGCGCGAGTTCGATTGGGATTCAAGTAGGAAGGGAGCGTCTCAGCTTCCTCGGACCAAGACCATTCGACACAGCACCCGAAGACTACAACTGGTGAAAGTTTGATTTTTGCATTTATTTCCCCTTCAGCGCAGTGAATTTGGCAGAGCCATACAAACCTCATGATATGCACTTCCTTGAAGTTGGCTCTATTTCTTTATCTAGATACCAAACATGAATGAAACGTACCAGAAAAAGCACCAACCTCTGTAAAATATTCGGCCACCACTATCTGTCAAAGGGTACTGGTGACCCAGTTCACTGCGGGTCGCAGTACAGCTGGAAAAATCCTTCCGCTTCCAAGCAGGACTTGAACCTGGTAACTCTCATTTCATGATCCTGGACCAACCCACTGTGCCTTCCTGCCTACTGTCTGCAATGAAGACCGTTTATGTACATTAGGGTAGATTTGTAGTCATTTCTGTTTATGTATCTTATTATGTGGGGTTTATGTGTGTACATGTTTGTGTGTGTGTGTGTGTGTGTCTGTGTCTGTGTGTTCTTTGTGTGTGTGTGTGTGTGTTTGCATGTGCGTGTGTTCTTTGTGTGTGCGTGTTGGTGTGTGCATATGTTTGTTGTTGTGGTTGTTGTTGTGGTTGTTGTTGTTGTTGTTGTTGTTGTTGCTGTTGTTGTTGTTGTTGTTGTTGTTGTTGTTGTTGTTGTTGTTGTTGTTGTTGTTGTTGTTGTTGTTGTTGTTGTTGTTGTTGTTGTTGTTGTTGTTGTTGTTGTTGTTGTTGTTGTTGTTGTTGTTGTTGTTGTTGTTGTTGTTGCTGCTGCTGCTGCTGCTGCTGCTGCTGCTGCTGCTGCTGCTGCTGCTGCTGCTGCTGCTGCTGCTGCTGTTGTTGTTGTTGTTGTTGTTGTTGTTGTTGTTGTTGTTGTTGTTGTTGTTGTTGTTGTTGTTGTTGTTGTTGTTGTTGTTGCTGCTGCTGCTGCTGCTTATGCTGCTGCTGCTGCTGCTGTTGTTGTTGTTGTTGTTGTTGTTGTTGTTGTTGTTGCTGCTGCTGCTGCTGCTGCTGCTGCTGTTGTTGTTGTTGTTGTTGTTGTTGTTGTTGTTGTTGTTGTTGTGTGTGTGTGCGCACGTGTGTGTATGTGTGTGTTTGTATGTGTGTGTGCGTGTGTGTGTGTGTGAGTGAGTGAGCGTATGTGTGTGTGTCTGTTTTTGTGCCTGTGTGTTATCCGGTGTGTGGTCTTCTTTGAATACGCAGTGGAACAAGTCAGAAGTACAGCAGCATAGCAAACATGCCATGCTTGCCACGTACAGTGAAAAGCTGGTTGCTGTGTGGTATGATGGTGTGACCATCACCAAGATCATGCAGACATCAGACTTGCAGACATGGCACAGTATTGACCTACCAAGTGAATACAGTAAACTGGCTGACCCATCACTGGCATCTCATGGTGGTATGCTCTACATGTACTGTAACACATACACCAAGAGCACCAAGACAGGGGTGCGGTCTCTTCTGCAGTACCGTGACACACCAGATATCGGTGATGGCGGCGGCGGTGGTCAATGGACCACAGTTACGGACGTCTCGCACTGTAACCATGACTGGTGTACTCTACATGTATGTCATGATGCTATTTCTCTATATGGTGGCTACGATGGTGACACAGATCACAATCATGTTAGTACCTATTCTCTAGCTAGCCAGCAGAGGAGCTCTTCTTCATCATCCAATACTAGCCTAGTATTACCTTCATTGCCACTACCATGCAGCAGTGCATCACTTGTCCCATTCCCTGATTCACTGTACTTAGTTGGTGGTGTTACTGGTTGTTTTCTCAAACACCATGATGGTAGGTGGGTTTCCGCCAGTCCACCTGATGGTGTTGAGCTGGAGTTTAGTGCAGCATGCGCACTGTCTGACCATTGCATGGTTATTTGCCCAAGCATTTCTCCTGCTGAGTGTGTTGTATATGATATTTCATCTGGTCTGGTCTATCCAGTACCAGCTACGCCAGAGTACAGTAGTTTCACACCATCACTCACACTGTTTTGCAGTACCCTGGTACTCAGTGTAAGTGGACTTGACAATCCTGGTTCTCTGTACACACTGGATATGAGTGTGTGAGTGTAGTAGGTTACTAACTACAGTCCATCACTGATGATAACTACAGTATGCAAACTGTACTGCTTTTCACATTCTTTCTATCCTCAGAAAGCTGATAATCTTTGTTTTCACATCTCTCTGGTTGTCAAGTAATTGTCTAGTTGTACGCTGCCTCATCCCCTGTAACATATACCCAGATTGGTTAAGTGAATATTACTCTTACTTCTATAGTCACGTCCAAACTTACCCATTCTTTCCTTGATGCCTCCACGGCAGGAATGTGAATTATGAACTGAAAACTATTTTTGATTGTGCGTCCTCCACTGAGTCTGTTATGTTCTAAACTCTGTTTCTGACATTGAGCACTTTCTGCAGCTCGGGGATCAACGGAATTGTTGATTAGGTGTGGGGATTTTTATGACTGTATGCTTTGAGGACAAGGAGTGGGTGGGGGGGGGGGCTTTTGGAGTTGCATCATGCATGGTTTCCATAGTCGGAGTAGCATATGTTCAAGAGTCTGTTCAGTGAGCACCTGATACTAATGCTTGTTTGCATCTTTTGTACTTTGCATTTGTGATATCCATAACAAAGCCATGTCTGGTTTCTTGGCAAGAGAGAGAGAGGAAGACAGAACGATACAAAGGCAGAGCTAGAGGCTAAAGGCCGATTCATACTTCATTTCACGTACGGGAAACGCGTCGCATATGGGAAAGCCATCACGCAAAGGTCGCACGATGACCTTCCCGCACGCGAAATGAAGTATGAATCGGCCTTTAAAGACGGAAGCAGAGGGAGCTTCCCGTTCATGTGCACACACACACACACCGCAAATACGGTACTAGCTCCCTGCCAGTATCTGGTCACATGGGTCTGTCATGGAGAGGGGAAAAGCCTCTAAAGGAATGTTGAGGACGTGAGCCTATTGGCTAGTGAGCGGACTCACACAAAAATCCCCTGCCTCTGTTGTAGATTTTTGGAAATGAGTCTACTACTACAAGTTTGCTCATCACACTAAAGTACGTGACTCACAACCCCGTCCAGGATAAAAAGATTGGCAGCATCAAGGTTACAATGCTTGAGTTCTTACATCAGTGAGGATCTTCTTTTCATGTAGACGTCACTGGAACAATTTTTCCTCGTTTTCAGATTTAATCAGAAAAAGAGGAAGGATTGTCAACTAGCACTTGGCGGATATTGTCGGCAATTAGCAGAATATAGCAATGACAAAAAATGATGGGGTCTCCATTGGGCCCGGTACTGGCAAATGTCTTCGTTGGATATTGCGAATCGAGAATGGATAAAATAAAGTGGCCTCAGTTGTACGTTCGATTTGTGGACGACTCATTTACCCATTTCGAATCAAGATGTGACAGTGAAGCCTTTCTAGATGAGTTGAATGATGTCCACCCTGCATTACGCTTCACATGCGAACATGAGGATTGCAACAAATTGTCGTTTTTAGTACTCGTGGAAAAGACATGTGAGGGTGTTGTGACATCGGTGTATCGTAAATTGTCGTTTTTAGATGTACTCGTGGAAAAGACATGTGAGGGTGTTGTGACATCGGTGTATCGTAAGCCTACATTCACTGGTCAGTATATTATGTACGATTCATATTGCTCTTCGCAGTACAAGACCAATCTAGTCCGAAACTTGGCTGACAGGGCAAGACGCATTTGCTCTGAGAGTAAATCGCAGGCGGAACTTGATTTTCTTCGCTCTGTCTTTCTTAAGAACGGATATCCATCATCACTGTTAGTGAAACTGCTCACGAACAATGCGCCCCATAAGGAACTGACAATCGGCCTAGCTCCTTGTCGTGTCTTCCTGTGCCTGTCTTGGAAAGGCGCGGAGTCGACATAGGTCAGTCGTATTGTCAAGTCTATTGTCCAGAAGACGTACTATGCATTGAATGTAGTAACTGTCTTCACCACGATACGTTCGTTCACGGTGTTGAAGGACGTCCTGCCGACCCATCATTTGAGTCACCTCATTTATCATTTTGAATGCCGACAGTGCGGTAGTCGGTATGTTGGCAGGACGCTTCAACACTTGTCCGAACGTATCAAACAACACGTCCCATTGTCCTAGTTGTCAAAAGCGGCCAGGGCAGCCAGGCCAAAGCGTGGGAGGCCACGAAAACACCCGTTGCCTACTACTACGCCTGTCAGTATCACAAGAGAACCAGGAACGGATACAAAACCGGAATCAACAGGAGCGCAACACATGAATCTGGTGTCACTCTTGACGACAACACCATGGCATGGGAGACCGCCGGACGATGGTTCGTTAACAAACCCGACGGCGGTAACGGAAAGATTACCAGGAGAACGAAACGAAAATGGAGGAAAAAAGAATCTGAGGAGAAGCCAGAGACTAGCGGAGACACGACTGAGAAAAGTCGAGAAGGCGGAACCAGTAGCGGCAGGTGAAAGTACGGGCGTAGCAGTCAACTCGTCAAGGAGAAAGAAGCAATGGCATGAGGAGATGGAGATGGAGGATGATGATGGCGATTTTAATGCTTTTCCAGCAGAATCTGCCCATTTTCGCTCAGTACTCGTCAATGGCTATCGTCAGCACACAACCGATCTATTCAGTTGCTACAAACTCGATGCGTTTACTCGAACCTAGTGCTTGTAGATGTGTGCAAGTACATGTATGCTATTTCGGACTAGAATCATTCTTAACATGCGTTTTCAGTCATCTATCGTTCTGACCAATGGCGATGTTTTTCTTAAGATTACATTGTTGTTTTCAAAAGTTCCTTGGAGACACTAAAGTCATTACACTTACACGTACAAGGAGAACACACTTGAGGTTCTTGAACGGCAACGTGTTGAGCGTTTCCACAGTGAGTATACATGTACATTATGCATATAAAAACCTCTCTGTGAGCGGTTCTGAAAAACCTTTACTGGTGCTGCCCCGTCGTGAAAGTAAGAAATTACAACTGGCGCATTGTCCCCCAAATGTGAACTTATCCACATAAATCGCGAATGACGGGACCCAAACGCACCAGTAGCACGAGGTTCCTACCTCTGGATGCAGCTGGGGACTCTGGTCCATAGGCTTAGGCCATTACTTATTACATGGCCGTCGATGAACTCCAATGTTGGATATCCCACGTAAGTAGCTTCGTGTAGTAACAAAGTTACGGTACCATTACACTGTGATACCTTGTACCAGTGGTGGTATTACCCTATGTTGCATATCCGGGTCACATTACATTGCCCCAAAGCCCGGGCAAACGTGCCCTTCCGGGTACTGCAGTATGGTAAATCTGATTTTTCTTGGAGTAAGAGGACGGGTCAGACATTTGCTAAGTTCCTCCCAGCATTCCTGGATGGCAGCATGTGCTGCACACTCCCCTACCCCTTCTACTGCCTGAAAAGGGCAACACACGTGAGAGCGTTCACCAGACCAGTACAGTCGGAGGAGAACATGGTAAAAGGCAAAAAGGCAACACACATGAAGTCCTTATAAACAAGTAGTGGCAACTCTAGTTACAGAAATGTTGGGCTTACATTCCAGGCATTGCCGTGGGATTTCCACGCTTCTTCTTCTTCTTCTTCTTCTTCTTCTTCTTCTTCTTCCATCTTCTAAAATTCAATACTCCTTCCCGTAAGTTTAGTCATGGGAGTACAGTCGATGGAGAACATGGGAAAAGGCAAAACGGCAACATACATGTACATGACTGCCTTGTAAACAGATAGTGGCAACTCTAGCACCAGCAATGTTGAACTTACATCCCAGCCACTGTCGACCGATTCCAACCATTCTTCTTATTCGTCTTCCACCTTGCAAACATTCCTTCCAGTAAGTTCATTCCTGGGTCAACTTATGCGCAGTAGATTGGCGATGGCGGGGCTGGAGCAAATCACGGGGCCCTATTGGCCTCTCTGGAGCAGATTGCGGGGCCGATGCCGGACACGCAGTCATTACGAAGTAGCAAATTGCGGAACTCCTCCACGTAGATTGGGGTCACGGGGTCAGCATGTTGTTCCAAACCAGTCCACAGCTTCAGCAAGTATGGCGTTAATGGGGTCACGTGTCAACAAAGTGTCAACAAAGTGTCAACAAAGTGTCAACAAAGTGTCGACCACGTGTATAGCGGTACACTCAGTATCCCAATGTGAATATACTTAAAACAATAATTTCCTGGCTCCGAGAAAATCGGATGTGAAACATATTCGTTGGTCAGTGCTGGGAGCGCATCTCCACAGACCCCTGCCTTTCGAGGACCTGTGTGTGTGTCAAGGACAAAGCCACCGGTGTATTTAATCTCATGTACTCAAGGGTGGCAGCTCTTCTGGCAGCAAAGAAGTCCGAGCAGTATTGTCACGTCATAGCCTATGTTCAATGTAAGTAATTGCCGGTAGTTGTCTTTCTCGTTACCTATGTCTTGTATTATGTGTCTCCGAGGTTGCAGGAAGCTGTTCGGACGTCCCGTGGTTCTGGAGGCTGGTTCTTCGTCTGCTGCACTAGCTGTGTCGGAGGCTCAGGTTCGGGTCTAGATTTATGGATTTCATTCACACGTTTTTGAGGAAGTTTACATATTTATGCTGTTGCCTCTTGTGTGCTCCGTGTACGGCTGGTTGGGTTCATTTCTTTATTTTTGGGTTCTTTTCATTTGCTTTGGGTTCTTTCATTTTCCTTTGAGTTCTTTTCTTTACTTTGTTTTTTTTTGCATTGGCTTCGAGTTCTTTACATTTTTAAAACTGTTTTGGCTTTTAGTTGCATTTCTATCATTGAGAAAGACATGATTGTATTTTATCTCATCCGATCAACGTGTGTGTGTGCGTGTGTGTGTGCGTGCGTGTGTGTGTGTGTGTGCGTGTGTGTGTGCGTGTGTGCGTGTATCTGTGTGTGTGGTGTGTGATGGTGTGTGTGCGTGTGTGTGTGTGCGTGTGTGTGGTGTGTGTGTGTGTGCGTGTGTGTGTGTGTGCGTGTGTATGTGTGTCTGTGTACCTGTGTATGTGTGTGTGCGTGTGTGTGGTGTGTGATGGTATGTCTCTGTGTGCGTGCGTGTGTGTGTGCGTGTGTGTGTCCCATATGGTACAGTGGTATGTGCAGCGACTTCCAATTGACAGGTGGCGGGTTGGATTCCCGACGGTTATGGTCACACACGTCTTTCTTCTCCTTCTCAGACTTCTCCTTACTTTTCTTTCATTCTCCTGCGTGGTTGCCAACAGCCTGTATATGGTGCATGACGGAGTATCTGGTGTGATATGTGTCCGGGAAAAAACGAAAAAGACAAAAAAAGTAGGGATTCACTGGCCAGAAGAAGCCAATTCATAGCTGTGTGGTGTAGACCAGGCTGAATAGTGGTGGTCAATCCTTCAGTCTTGCAAGCTGTTGAATGGTGCAATCCCAGCACAAGTTGCTATAGCTTCTGCCGCAGCATCGCTATCATTGCCTTCGGAGTTGGGCGTCAATAGGTGAAAAGGTCAGTGTGTGTGTGTGTGTGTGTGTGTGTCTGTCAGAGCTGACCTCTCCGCAGTGAACATCGACCACACGGAATGGTACGACCTCGCCCAGGAGCGTGGGAAATGGCGCAGTGCGTATTCCGCTCAACCAGTACCGCGATCGGCTCAGCGTGACACTTCTGTGCTCTGCGATGTTTGCCAGCGTACTTTCGCCCACCAGAAATACAAGAATCGCCACAAGTGCCTGGCCGAGAGGAGGAAGCCCATATCTGAGCAGTCCGGCAGCCGACTATGTAATGCGTGCGGGAGATGGTTCTTGAGTGCTGGCGGGCTAGCTTCGCATAAGTGTCTCTCCAACTCGGCTGCTGAAGTGGCGTCGGTCTCGGCTGTGGCATCGGCAGACTCGGTCCGGAAACAGCGGGTTGCCCTGCCCTGCTGCAGAGCGCATTGTCTCGGCTGCGGTCGCTGCTGCAAGTCATCCCGTGGTTTCGACCTGCATAGCTGTGCTAATTTCCTGTCCAGGAAGTAGAGCGGCGTTTCTGGGTCCAATGCTGAACTCAGTGCTGTCGACCCCTGCACAGGGGACACGTGACCATTTGATGGCAGTGTTTTTTACCAAGGTGTTTGTGTATATGTGTGTGTGTATGTGTGTATGTGTGTGTATGTGTGTATGTGTGTATGTGTGTGTGTGTGTGTGTGTGTGTGTATGTGTGTATGCGTGTGTGTGTGTATGGGTGTGTGTGTGTGTGTGTGTTTGTTTGAATGCTACACATAGATCGTTAACAGGGTTGACTTTATAATCATTAGTCAGAAAAGAACGCAACTGTTGCCTGATAATTGCGAGAGCATGAAACTTGAAGTCGCAGCAAACAAGCCTTGATTGTCCTTGTTGTTCTGTTCTGTATTACACTGTACCTCCGATATTGAGCACTGTCATCACACTGGGTACATTCTCATTGGTCATGGTCACATTGCTCATGTATTCATAAATCATTGGTCATGTGACTTCAGACGTCATGTATTCCTAAAGCCGTAAACGTGCTGCTCTGTATACACTAGTGCAGTGGCTGCATGGATAGTCTTTGTGCTCCTCTAACCGCCTTCTCTTGGCTTCAATGTAAACAGTTCGGTCAAGGAAAGATGTGAGACAAGTGGCATCCCTGTTACGCATGCATGTCTCGTGCAGTATGCCCAGCCCTTCCCCCCCCCCCTCCCATACCATGTGTACATGCTGGTACCGTGCCTAACTTTATTGACACTGCATGCATCTCAATACACCACACCACCACATTGCCCTCTTGGCCGATGCAAACTCTGCTCTCACATCAATATCACCACAGCGAGGACAATTCCGGGATATAGATTGATACTTACAATGACCCTCCAGACAGCTGTTTCGCTCCTCCTGAGCTCATCAGTGAAGGCATTATTTATTAGGATGTTGAATGAAAGAATAATAAGAATAGACTGATCTAAGCATCATCTTTATAGGGCTAAATTGGCGCAATTGCGCTCATTATGCATAGAAACTAGGCATACCCTAAGTGACAAAAGTGATAACAAGGTCAGGTGATAACGACACGCGCTCATGGTTGGGACAATATGTGTAAATCTGCTGAAATAGAAAGTTTACCCTTCAGGTCTTTTTCAACTTCCCACGTGAGAAAAAACGTGTGCAGAATGGCATTTTCACTGTGATCAATGAGCTGAGATGGCCCTTTGTCGAGTTGAAATCTCGAGTTTCAACGTGACATGCGCCATTTTGATCGTGAGATGTCCCTTTCAAAATTGAAAGAAACGTGAAGCGTACAGTAAGACCTCTACTAAGGACTATGACGTAGGAGCAGGGGTAGTCGAATCCATACAGCAGAGTCTTATCCGAATCTGCCTATGGCAGCTCAAGCCGATGGTATTCACTTATCTACTACGAAGAAGATTAAGAGACTTCTCACCCATGAGGGGTTTTCGTACACCAAGGACAAGGACGGACTACAGGACACGACTTACTGGAGGTGTGAGCGGCGAGGCGAATGCAAGGGACGCTGTAAAACTGTCAAAGATGACGTGTTCAAGACCGTTCCCCACTGCCACCCACCGGATGCGACGCGTGTCACAGTCGAGAAAGCCAAGGAGGAGCTACGGACAAGGGCCGCAACGACAATTGAGCCAACGAGTGCAGTTCTGAGAGCTGCAACGAATGATCTGTCTGCTGATTGCCTATCCTCGTTACCTAAGGCATCTTCCCTTAAGAAATCTATCCAGCGCGAACGGCTTGCTGCCGGTAATGTTCCTCCAAATCCAAGAAACTTACAAGAACTTTGAAGATTGAAAAATTTATTCAAAAGGCAATGGACGCCCTGTGGTAGTGGTGACATTCTGTCTCGGGGACGTGTGGTCCATACGCCTTACTGTCTGCGCGGCGAAATGTTCTCGCGCCTTACGGTGCAACGCCCTATTGTCACAGACGCCGTCATGTCTGGCGCCCAGGTGTACTTCGACCTACTGTTAGACGCCCTACTGTCGCGATCCCCTTATCTTGCGGTTGATGGAGAAGACCAGTGGGTTTTAAAGAGCAATGGTGTCAGTCAATCAACACGGAGGTGATGTGTGCGGAGCATCAGACGGTACGTTAACACACTGAACTAGCACTCGGATAGGTGGATGAGATATGGTGATATCATGTGGGAAGTAATGCAATCGCGAAATGCATACAGTCATGTACATGTGTCCAGTAGACGTCTACACTTGGTGTATTTAAGGCTTGATTGATTTTTTTATTTCGGCCAGTCGGCTACTATCATTAATTTTATTCTTTTGGGATCGACTAGGGGAAGTAGCCATGTAGGGGTGTGAGCCCGCCTTTCGGCACTTGGAGTTACAGCTCGCTCGACTCTACTCTTGACTCATCAGAGCCGAGTTCTCTATTAAAGCGATCATCATGTCTGACCTGATGTACGGATCCAATGCGTTCTCCCCAGTTCCTACTGGCAACCAATTGGATCGGCTTCAAGTCATGCAGAACCGGGTGGCAAGGTCGGTTTTCGGACTCTCGCATCACACCTCCGCGCGCACCCTCCTGCTGAAATTGGACGCATACAGAGTATCCGAGATATTCAGGCAGAAGTTCATCGTTCTTGTCTGGTGGTCTCGGAATGGGCACGCAAGTTCTGATCAGCAAGCTTTCCTAGTTCCTTCGTCAGCTGGCCCAACTAGGTTGAGCTTTACCATTGGTCTGCGCCAACCACCAGTTTGCACCAGGTTCGGCAAGGGTTGCCTCGCGTTCCGGGGCGCCCAGCTGTGGAACACCTTACCCAGCAATATACGTGCCATCTCTACGCTCCGCCAGTTCCGTGCCAGCATGATCCCGCACACCCTTAGTACCTAGAGTACCAAACGTCCTGTTTGATGATCAGCTGGCTTAGCTTTTCTTCACCTCTATCTTTAGTACATCCCTCCCCAATTTCATTAATTACTGCTTTCTATCTGCATTCGCCACCTTTTCATTGGGCAGATCTGCCCGTTTGGTTTGCGAATTAAAATAAACACAACAACAACAACAACTATACTGAGTGAATTATGTGGTAAACGGACCTGTAAACAGTTGTATAGACCCCATTTCGCCAGGTAATTTCAGATTTCTCTTTACTAATGGGGGTGTATGTACTAACCGGACTCGTTGTAATGAGGGAGGACCTTACCATGATGGCGGATGGATTGCATGCAATCCTCCATATTATGGTTTTAAGCTGGCTGAGTTGGCTGTATGTGCACGATCTGATCATAACATGACTATCTGTCAGATGGTTGGATCTGATACTGATAGTTGTGTTGTACATGATGTTTTATTCGGTCAGGTCTATCCACTCATTCCACTGCCAGATTCCCGTGTGAGCGTGTACACGCCATCTCTCACATTGTTCTACGGTACTCTGAGCGTGTACACGCCATCTCTCACATTGTTCAACGGTACTCTGAGCGTGGCTGATGACAGTACTAATATCTACACATTAGATATGGGTGTGTGATTATCTTACTTAGCTACACAAACCCCGTTACCATGGAAACTGACTGAAGCACTTGGTACTTTGCTTTCGCTGGCACTCAGTGTCCTTATTTCTTCAGATTTAATAATTCATGACTGTTTTGTTCGTTTTCATCGAATAATATCCACAAAACCATGCACACACACACACACATACACACACACACACACTCCAACAAAATGATAATGCACAGTGCACTGGTGTAAGATGTAGCAAAAATACCAGCTAGCGTCAGATGTCACCTCAGTGCCCACATATCAAGAGTGAGTAACTCAACGCACAGTAATATTTTTCTAGGTGCGATCTTGACTAGTAACACTGAGCGAACTGTCATACTCACAGAAGTCCCCGGCAGCCAGGGTTGGTGTTAATTAATCTGTGATCCCAAATTCCTTATCTCCACAGCTTCCCTCAACTTCCTGCTTGCCCTGTCACCTTCCCTGGCTAATACTGACATATCCGCGAAAACAGTATCTAGTCCGTGGGCCAAACCCGAAAAAAGGCCTCCTAGAAAAATCTCGTTCCGACTTTTGGGCACCGCAATTTGATTGGCCACGTCTACTCTAGATAACTTACTGACCAGGATTCCGGTTGTTGTCACTCTGACAACTTTCTGAAAGGTATCCAACGAGCGCCTTTTCCATGTTAAGAATTTCTCTCTCGGCGACCATTGTTTTGTATGCATTCATGTCTGTAGGTAGGCGTAAGTGCATGCACTCCTGCATAGATCGATGTGCCGTGCAGTGCACGCATCGAGTGTAGCTTGCACTGTGAACTGATCGCGTGACACCAACACTGATAGGACAGGTCACCCAGTTTGTTGCAATGATTATGTTGAGCCATCTCCACGTCCTTCCATTTCTGGATTGTTTCTTGCTTTCCGTTTCTCCATTATTGCAAACTGTGTAGCTCTGACATTGGTGTGTACTGGGCTACTGTCTGTCTGTACACCTTGAGGTAATCATGATTTAATTTGAAGTGAATCTTTGCAAGTCTGTGGGCAAGTAGCAATAAAGCGTCGCGATAAGGAGTTGGAGCCCTTCACCCAGATACTGATGTGGAAAATTGCGTGAAATAATTTGGAACAAATGAAGCTGTTTCGGTAGATAATTTTAAAAGCTGAGCGCAAGGAGCCTTGTGCCGGGAAGTGATGTTTCGCCTGGAAATGGAGGCTTTCGCGTCGCCCCCGCACACGCTCTTCTCTAGCTGCTCCCGTCGTTACGTTCAACGGTTGGCTCCCAGCACGAACGGAGCTGCACATTTGGGGAAAGGTGAAACGGCAGCAATCATACCGGAAGAACGCAGGTGCTGCATGCATACAGGTTTAGAGCTCAAAACTGCGTTGGCTGGATGCCAAGCCAATAATCAGCAAGCAACTGCAGCGTCTCTTCCCATGGGAGTCGTGATCGGCAATGATCTCTGCAAAGAGACATTGCTCGGATAAGTCACAACCCTCTGTTCAAATGGCATACTTGTGCAGCCATCTCAACGTGCACATGTTCACAACTCAGCAGTGTCTCCTGCAGCTGTGTCAGCCTTCAGTCCATCAAGGCGAAAGCGCTCAACTGTTGTACAATGTACCTACCAGTGTCTTCCAAGTTTTTATCCTACTCTCGTGATCCGTTCCACCTGCTTTCCCTGCAACCAATTATGTGGACAGGATTCAGGGGCATAGCTGGTCCTCCTTTTAGGGGATGCATGGCCGCATTCAATGTATGTGTAGGCTGGCTGGTCCATGTCTTTCATGGTCATAACGGTGCATGCTGAACCAAGGTCGAAGTTTTTAGGGAGGTGCACGTGCCCCCATGACCTATGCCAGCGACGCGCCTTCATCCGCACACAATGTTCACCATCACTCTAAACTGCTTCATTTCATCTGGATGATGCCACACATTGGTGTTCTGAAGGAGATGTCATAAGCCAGTGTTATGATGATGAAGTCTGTCGCATTAATAGCCACAACGGTCGGCATGGTCTTCTTGTATCACACGGTCTTTCAACTCTGCTCTGTCAGTGTATGTTTATTAGCAGTACATGTACATGTATGTCCAGACTGTCATGTTTTTGTGTTGTTAATCATTCTTTATGGGTTGTCTATCTGGTTTGCAGCGACTTGTGCAGACGTTCAGTGTTGTGTTTCTTTCTGTGGACAGTCTGCAACCAATATACAATACACAATGCGCCGGCATATTCTGAATATTCTGTACGTTGCATGGATCCGTCTGAGATATTCTTAGATCGGACAAAGTGATCAGAAAGTGGCTGCTTCATGCTGCAGCCAGTCATGTTCTGATGAAAAGGCGTGCTATGACTCCTTTATACTTCAAAATAGTTATTGTGTACGGTCTCATGCTATTGACAGACTGTATTGCACTCGTACATGTAGTGTATGTGCATGTGCATGTACATGTATGGTGCAGTTTGCTCATTTTTGAGTTTTTCAAGTTCAAATCATGTTTTTGGCCTTCCAGGGAGGTCCAGGAAGGAAACATTTACATGACCCTCTTGGAAAGTTATATTGCCAAAAAACCATTACAATTAGCCAGAAAGTCCATTTTAGGTTCCGGTTACCATAGCAACCAGCGCTGAATTTAGTTTTACTCCCAGTGCAACCCTTGGACAAAATCAGGAATGACAACAAGTGGCTTTTCAATGTATGCCATCCCATCTATCGACTGGGTAAAAAAAATTGCAGTGCCCTCTTCCTCGGAACGAAAATTCGCATTTTTGCCACTTGGCCCATAGACTAATCCCCCAGCTAGCTAGCGCCAGTCTCTTCTGAGCATGCTTGGTGCGCACGTGCTCACCCCATGGCTTGTCACGGGTACGGCGGCGCGCTTCTCCATTATGCTCCGTCAGTCTAGTTTCCAATGATCTCTCAGTCTCTCCGACGTAGTGTTCGCGGCACCACTTGCATGGCAAAATGGTAGATCACACTCACTCACCTCCAGACTTACAGGTCAAACACGGACCTAGTGGACGGCCTCGTCTCCTGCCTTCAGTAATGTGGGGCTCTTTGATACATGTGGGTGGAGCCTGCTTCATAGCATCACAAATTGCATGTACATGTACATGTATATAACTCGTCCTTTGCATACTTGCGCACCATTGTATACCTGATGAGGGCAATTTTGCCGAAACGTTGTGTAAAAAATTGATTGGTAAATGAGTTCAAGTTTGCAGAGTGAATGGGAAGAGAGCGAGTCTGCTCCGAAAACCTTTTTTCCTATAAATACTGGTGTAGCCAAAATCACCACCCTCATGTTGCCTGATGATAGCATAGCATGAACCTAAGAATTTCACCAGCCTAGCATTGCCCCTTGTTGTTCATGTGCACAGTGGTGTACTCGTTGTGTCTGTACCAGTGGGACCTGCAGCATCTATGACACCATACTTGAGGGTGGTGGAATTCTCCAAGTGCTGATCTTATTGGTTTGACTGATTTTCGGCAAACCCTAAAATATCTCCATGCCCTACATTAAAACTAAACCTACAAGAGATTCGTGACGAATATCGGTGCGACTACTGAAAACCAGGAAAGTGTAACCACCAAAAAGGTTAACGTTTTTCAACGGTTTTTGTAGTTTTTGCATGATTACGTGCAGAAAGTGTAACGATGGCTACCTGACACCTGGTCACCGATCTGTATGCGCATCTTTACACAGACTTCTAGCGATAAAGTTTTTTTTCAAATAACGAATAAAAATTACGAAGTAGTGGTTGCGACTTCGGCGATGACTTGTAAGAAAGGGTTTGCTCCCCACACCGGAGCTCGCGCTATTCCGCCGACTTTACTTGACACTTGACTGACTCACGACTGCCATCCAGAGCACACGAGAAGTCCATCGAACCTTCGACTCGGCAAACCTGCAAGAAAGCACCACTCCCTGCTCAACTGATGTGGGGTGAATTCCCCGAAACACTGTGTATTGAGCAGGGAGTGGTGCTTTCTTGCAGGTTTGCCGAGTCGAAGGTTCGATGGACTTCTCGTGTGCTCTGGATGGCAGTCGTGAGTCAGTCAAGTGTCAAGTAAAGTCGGCGGAATAGCGCGAGCTCCGGTGTGGGGAGCAAACCCTTTCTAACGAATAAAAATCGGTCGTTAAAACGTTAGACTTTTTGACTCGTTAGACTTTCCTGTTATACAGTAACCCTTATCAATATCAACGTGTACATGTATATTGGGCGCTTTCGATTACACGCATTTCGGTTAATAGTTATCATGGTTATTGTTGATGCACAGTTCGATTACACAAAAAGTGACAAATTTCGTCGCTAGAATTGATTTTATCCAATTCCGTCAAATCCGCCAATTCTGAAAAGAGGACGGAATTTCTCTAGTTCTGGCGCCAGAATTGCACACTCCGTGTGTTACCGGTAGGGCCCGGTGACCAGACCGGTAAGTTTACGTGTCTGGTCATGCAGCATGACTCAAGTCAAGGAAGAGCCTCCGTGGCCGGTGTGGCGCCAAAGCAGGGCTACAACTGCATGTAGTAGCTACTTTTGTCTTCCCGATAAGCTAATTGCCGCTGTTGAGTTTCCGCTGGCAGCTGATTATTAGACCAGATCAGTTTGGGTGGTCCTTTCGCACACGCGTTCAGCTTTATCGAAGCCCAATAATGGCAATATTGTTGCCGACATGGAGCCTTCGCCGGAATGGACCGGTACGCGAAGCTGGGTCGACGCGCGCGTGATGGTGTACGTGATATCTTTTTACGGCCAATTTTGTTTGTGATATGGCATGAATAAAATGCGTTGTGAATTCCAGTCGTTCGTTTACGTGGCCGGAATTCGTACATTTTGCTCATTCGAGAATTACAAAACCCAGTTCCAGAATTGTGTCAACGTGTAATCGAAAGCGCCCATTCTGACCCTTTGGCTTTGACTGACCGACTGACGGTCAGTTTCTGTGAGCGCCCATATCCTCACGGTTACGAACTAGAGTTTGCAGACCACTGAAAGAGAGTTCAGATAAAGGTCATCGTGTGGCACGTGGCGGGTTAGCGTCAACTAGTGCCGGCTGAATCAGGGGGACTCCTGAGCAAAATAATTGTAGTGAGCAGGGAGTCGTGTAAACCAGTCCCTGGCCTGGTACTGGTAGTGAGTGTAGTCTGCAGATCGAGCTCGCATGACAGCCGGCTAGCCTATCACGAGATTTCGCCATAGCCGCACAGCTTATTGTAGGCTGTCACCTGGTCACGAGATTCAACCATGGTCGCAATCAAAGCAGATTGAAATGGACAACACGAGGACCTCGCATTACGGACTTCGCGATACGGTCATCAACTCTACTACTACTCGTACTACAGTGCTGGCAACTGAAATCCGATCCCCTTGCAGGGGCACCGCGCCGAGCAAGGGGGTCGGATTTCAGTTGCCAGCACTGTACAAATTATGGCATGATAGGTCTGTGTTTAGCGGATACGCAATAATGACTACAATCGACGGCAACAACTAAATTACTAGTATCAGTTACGAAGTTTGTAAACCATTGCCCACTTCAACACGTCTCAAAGTTCATTGTGCTTTCTGGCGTCGCTGACTCAGTGCAGACAATGCTCATGTTCTTCTAGTGGCATGGAGCTGGAAGCTTTGCCATTGATGAGAGAATTGGGCCTGACAAATCAGGATATTGTCTTCTTGGGAGACGTACGAGTGAGGCAAGAAGATGAACTTGGTCGTGGCTCCGATGCCGCCGTGTATCGGCTGACGTGGCAGGGAATAGATATCGCCCTGAAAGTTCTGCATCCCATTTTGATTGAGCCCGGTGTTCAGGACCGAGAGAGGAAAATCCGTTCTTTCGGCCAAGAGGTATTCCGTCTCAGTCGTATTCACCATCCGAACCTGTGCCAATTGCTGGGCATTGCCAGAGTTGGGCAAAACGCTGCTCTTGCTTTGGAGTTGCTGACTTCGACGTTGGAAAAGTTGAGTATCGGTGAGGGTCGGGAGGATGGCTTGATGCTGATCGGCTACCTCTGCGACACGTCGGCTGGTATCAGATACCTGCACGTTCGTGGTATACTCCATCGGGACCTCGCCCCGAAAAATGTGATGATCAAGAACGGCGTCGCAAAGGTATGCGATTTTGGTATGGCGAAATTCGTACGTTTGGCATCCCCTCGTCAACAGCAGCAACAGGTCCAGGCGGCTCGAATGGACATGACCCGTTGCCCCGGAACGTTGGCCTTCATGCCGCCGGAGGCCCTGGTAGAGCAACCTGACTATGATCGTCCGCTGGATATCTTCTCGTTCGGAGTTACGCTACTGGCTGTTATCACTGGTGTTATGCCAGGGATCGACCTGATCAATGCTCCGTCCGTTGTGATCGTGCGCGACGCCGCCAGTGGACGGGAAACGACGCAGGTGGTGGCGGAGACAAGACGGCGTGCTCCTTATCTACGGCGACTCCCTGATGACCACCCATTGAAGCCGCTGGCAATTCGCTGCCACTCCAACGAACCGAGCGAGCGAGCGACTGCCGAGGAAGTACACGAGGAGATGAAGCGAGTGTTACAGCTATTCACCAGTCTCTCGTCGGTAAGTAGTTTGTTGAAAGGATTTCTATTTTTGCATTTCAAAGTATCTTCTTGAGCCTGACTACAGTGCCTATTTAGCGATGTAATGAAGAAGTGATGGCCAAGCGTTCCTGATTGTATGTGGATGATAAGCGAAATCACTTGTGATGCATTTCTTTGTAGGTAGGTGTAGTTTGACTGAGTCCGCGACCAGGCTCCAGCAAGCCTCAAGCGCAAGCTCCTGTAGGCTGTACCTTGTGTTGCAATCCAACAGGGTTCGCAGAAAGTGCGAAAAATCGTGAAAATGGTCACGAATTGGGTTCTCCAAATTGCCCGTCTATCCCTGAGACAACCACGTCAATACACACGAGAGTGTGGTTGTATTTTTGTTGCGTTACAAGTACAAAAATCAATGTATTATGTAAGGACAGTGAAGTTGGGAGAGGTAGTTGTTGCTCCTCTGCTAGACCTTGTAGTCTGGAAATGTACTTGTTGTGTGGCTACCTGTCCTTATCCTGCACTGCACGTCCTGTATACTTGGTGTGGGCATGCCATGTATTGCCTGGATACTGCACTGCACGTCATGTATACTTGGTGTGGGCATGCTGTGTCTTGCCTGGATACTGCACTGCACGTCATGTATACTTGGTGTGGGCATGCCATGTCTTGCCTGGATACTACACTGCACGTCATGTATACTTGGTGTGGGCATGCCATGTCTTGCCTGGATACTGCACTGCAAGTCATGTATACTTGGTGTGGGCATGCCGTGTCTTGCCTGGATACTACAGTTCTGCTCAATGAAATCCAGTCACATCCCTCAAGTACGCGCAGGGCGTTGCGCAATCCTAGACCAGAGAACACTGGGCCGCGAAATAGTGCAAGGCGCAAACTTGAGTGACACTACTGGATTTCATTTAGCTACACTGTAGAACCTAGGCTGCGTTTACATGAAAACTTTCAACATTGTCCGGTTCAACCCTGATTGAAAGTCGGTACGATGTAAGAAAATTGGTGGATGTTCACATGAAGACAGTTACTGATATGCCTCGGAAAGTCCATGGCTAGAGTCCAGGATGGTCACGTGATATGTTTTCACACAACATTTACCTATGCAGTACTGTTGAAATCTGGAGCAACATACACACAGAAGTATTGTAGTACTAGTTTTTGCTTTCAAACCTCCCCCCCCCCCCCCCCGTAGGGAATTGTTGAAATCAACCCGGGTTGAATTTTCAAGTCTTATCAACCGGAATACGTTATGTAAAACGCGCCAATCAGTCTGTGTTCAAGCCGGACTAAAACGCCTCTTGTAATGTCCTGTCTGGACCTGGGTGTTACACAATAGTCTGCTGTCTATAGCAACGTAGTGTCCTTGCGGGACGTGACTGTTACACATAATCTCCTGTGAATAATGAACCGACAGTGCAGGCAGCCGATTGTGTGTTGCATGCTAGTGTTCTGTGCTGCTGCCATGCCTTCATGTTTAGTGTGGGCATCACAGTGTCAGAGGGTGCCCTTGCTAGTGCAGTGCAGATATTGCTGATTTTATCTCACTTCCAATTATTCAGGGAACGTAGTCCCGAGAGGGGAAACTTTTTCCGGCATAATTCGTACGTGCAGCGTATGATGTCATATCGCCATGCTTTCCGTAGGTTGTGCTGTATGCTGGGTACCTTTTGTCTTGTGCACTGCATGGGGTACTCATACGGAAATGCAGCCATACCTAGCGCAAATCTTGGCTTGAATTTAGCTTTCCTGCTGGACCCAGTATCCCACTGCCTGGCACGCAAGTCTGTCTGGTTCTGCCAGTCATGACTTGCTTGCACGTGTCCTTATCGCGGACCCTTATATCACTGCTCCCAGGATTATGGCTGCCTGGAAATTCCGTTCCGTCAGCCAATATGGCCCAATAATAATTTGATTTCGGACGTGCGGCCCGTATGTCCCACTTGGTATGCCTGATAGGTTTTGTTTATCTGGTGCTAATCTACACGGCAAGTATGCGTTATAAGTTGTAAGTCGACCCTGGTTATAGGTCGACCCCCGTATCCGGAGGACTCAATTCTGATTTTTAAAGGTATCCCCCGACGAAGCACTACTAACTACTCTCTGCTACTATCACATCAACAAATCATGTAAACATTCCGAATTGGAGGGCATAGCGTTCAAATCCTTGAAAAAGGCCAATAAACTGGCCAAAATGAGCACACATGGTGTACTCGTGCATGCAGTGCATGTAATTTTTTGTAAGATACTGATAGTTCCCGGCTATAAGTCGAATCCCGCTTGTAAGTCGACCCCCACCCTTTCTCCTTCTATATTGTCGTAAAAGGTCGACTTACAACCAGAAAAATACGGTATGCGTCATAACTTGCCTGTGGAGCTGGTGCTAGTCTACCCGGCAAATACAAGTATGCGTTATAACTTGCCTGTGAATCTTGTGCTTGTCTACATGGCAAGTATGCGTTATAACTTACCTGTGTATCTGATGCTAGTCTACATGGCAAGTATGCGTTATAACTTGCCTAATATTGCATGCTGTATTCCTCTTCTAGAGAGAATTGCAGGACTGAAATGTTCATTCATTAGAATATTATCAAAATGAGTGGGCCTTATGTCCTGCTCTATTCCATAGAAGATAATCTCGGGATGACGTCGCGACATCCTTATTCCGAATGCGTCTTATGACATTAGACGCATTCGGACATAAGACGCTTCCGGATTGAGGATATTGCGATGTCACCCCGAGATTGTGATGCGGTCATATTATTGGCTCTGAGCTAAATGCCAGTTTGACTTGGCCAGCTAATACGTGTTTATCACCTAGAATTACTCAATTGTTTAAAGGGCATTTTAGGCTTGTCATTGAGCGAGAAAATGGTTCTATGGAATTCAAATGATGTTCCTGCTAGAGGGGTACTGGTAATCCATTATGCTTTTCTTCCATATGCGTACAACCTGACTGAATATATTTCGGTGTGCATTTTCCTCTGTATGCTGTTGGTGGATTGGTATGGCGTGGTGTGAATGGTGTTGTCGTGTTGGTATGTTGTGTGTGGTGTTGCTGTGTCGCCGCAACCCTGTGTGTTCATTACAGCCTCATCTTTCCAATGTTCCACCAGCTGTTGTACGTCGACTGGACTCTATCTCCGAACAGCTAACTCAGCAAGCTACGTCCATCACTGCATTGTCGGCAAGGAGTGATACGTTAGAGGAACAGCTTACAGCGGCCATTACCAACAACCAAACCACCACACAACAACAACTGACATCAACGCAACAACAACTGACAACAACGCAACAACAACTGACTGATACTCAACAACAACTTACAGCAGCCATCACCAACAACCAAACCACCACACAACAACAACTTACGGTCATCACCAACCACCAAACCACCACAGAACAACAACTTACGGTCATCACCAACAATCAGACAGCGACACAAGAACAACTGATTGCCACACAGCAACAACTGACTGATACACGGGAGCAAATGTCCACGATTCAAGACGAACAGAGTTCAGCGATGCAAAGACTTACTGAACATCTGGATGCCATTGCTGGAAACCAGACCATGACGCAACAACAACTGACTGCTACTCAATACACTATACACAACGAACAAACCACCACAAACCGCCGAGTACAAACTCTCGCCGACCAGCTACGTGATACGGACGAACAGACTTCCCGACAGATGACAACGTTGACGGACCAAATTTCGGCGGTTTCTGGCCAGCTATCAACGATGTCTGCATCCACCCATCAGGTATGAATCTTAAATCCCAGAAATAAAACGCTAGTTAATATTTGAAAAGGCGGTGAGGTGCCAACAATTTAGGGATTGCAATAAACAGAATCAGCTGAATATCTTTATCAGATTGACTGTTCATCCTGAATGAAAATGTTGAACCGGACACTCCTTTTACAGCGATAAAAAAACTGGTTACAGCATGTGACCCATGTTACTGGTGCTTTCCATTCTTCAGCCTCAGATGGACACTTTCAATTTTGCAATAAATCCTATCGTTAGATGCAAGGGTGTCGGAACCGCACCGGCCTGGCCGCCCCACTTTTTCGGCCGTTTTTTTTTTTTAGCACACTGCAACAAAGCGCGATGATCTCTGCGCAAACGTGGCAAATCCTTGTCCCCGATCGTGGTTTGTTGCAGAATCAAAAGTCCATGTACACTGAAATGGCACCAAATGCCTGGGAATGCTTGCAATTGGCTTCAATTTTTGAATTTGTTTCCCGGGGGAGGGTAATGTTTGTCCCCGATCGTAGCATCTTCTTGGTTTTTTGCAGAATCAAAAAGTCTTTCATTGTAGTTACCGTACACTGAAATGGCACCAAATGTCCGGAAATGCTTGCAATTGGCTTCAATTTTTGAAATTTTTCCCCGGGGGAGGACCCCCCGACCCCCTTCCGTGGCCGCCCCACCTCCAAAGTCGTTCCGACGCGCCTGAGATGGTAGTCCTTGATGCAGTCACAGTACACCATAGATTGGTGAGGGATGCTAGTGGCTGAAGTAGTTTAGACAGCAGACACCAACCCAAACATGAGGACATGCTGGACTTGTTGTGGAAGATAAGGAAATCAGACGACAACTGTAATCTGTGCCAGCAATCAGGTTTATAATTATGGTGGGCTGGACCATAGTGTATTGAACTTTTCTGTAACTTGTCTTGACGGAAATTGATGTGTGACTGACTACAGGGGTTGACGTTATTGTGTGTGCATGCACTCACATCATGTCTGTGTGTGTGTGTGTGTGTGTGTGTGTGTGTGTGTGTGTGTGTGTGTGTGCGTGTGTGTGTCAGCTGCAGATAAGGCCTACCACTGCACCCGAAAGCCTGTCAAGTTCTGCTTCTGCCACTGCCTCAGCTACAACAGCTGTGGTAAGTTGAGCAACAGTTTTCTCTGTAATGCCAGTTATACACTAGGCCAGTTTGTCGGCCAATGCTTCGACACCGACTACAACATGAAATAGGCGGACTGTGTCTGAAGAGTCGGACCACCTATTCAAAACATAAAACATTGAGCTATTTCACTTCTACACCGCTCTGTGCACACACATACAAATTGTGCACAGCCACACTAGAGAGTGGTAGATGCCGGAGCGGAGATGTGATCGTTTCTATATACACAAGCTGCAGGGTCAAAAGCATGAAAGGGCTAGTTCACAGTCTGCACCGACACTCTCTGCTGTCATGGGGAAATTCCTTGTTGGAGGCCCGCTCCTTGTTGGAGGCCCGCTCCAGCACGTGAAAGCACTAAATATCAGCAAACCTTTGGGTAAAATATCGACCCTGCGATACTTGGCCGAAAAATCATATGATAAGAAATCGTAGAATATTTGTCAGAATCTTGTGCGACAACGGAGTTCACACCAGGTGATTTTCGCCCTGATTTTCATGCATTTGCTCCTAGGATTCCATGCCAGCCGGGAAATTGTCCTATCCTTCCCGCAGTAGGACGCTTGCGTTCCCGTTTCTGGCAATCATGTTGGTCGCCGTCAATCAGCGTCATGAGTGTCCTGTCGCTTCTAACGGCGTGTTACGTCGCGCCCTTTCGAATGTGAACTAGTCTTTAGCATCCGCCATGTCACCCCTCAACCTGATTGCAGGTAGTAAAATTCATAATGCCCCCCCTGACATGCACCACCCTATAATTATACCAATACAACTTTCACATAACCGGGTATCCTCTAGAATCCAGTCTGATATCCGGTCACTGTCGGGTATCAAACTTTTAAGTGAACATATTATATCCAGCATGTTGATGTGGTGTTCAATTGTGTAATCATGCGAATGAACTTTTTTTTTGTGTGTGCGCGTGTTTGTGTGCATGTATGTGTATGTGTGTGTGTGTGTGTGTGTGTGTGTGTGTGTGTGTGTGTGTGTGTGTGTGTGTGTGTGTGTGTGTGTGTGTGTGTGTGCCGGGGTGTGTTTGTGTGAGAGTGTGTGTGTGTGTGTGTGTGTCTGTGCCGGTGTGATAAACTGCAGGTACCTGTTTCTAGTCCCATTGCTGCACAAGACAGCCGCTCAAGTTCAGCTTCTGCCCCTACCCCTGCCCCTGCCTCTCCTACAGCAACGACAGTAAGTTGAACCACATTACCTAAATTGTTAAGCTGTGTTCACAACTGGCGCGTGGACGTGGTACGCTTGTGGTTCATGCGTGCCCAAAGGCGCAATCAGGCTTTCACAAAAAAACAGCAATATGGATGGATCTAAGCCCATTTCAAGAAGTCTTACTCACAGCAAGGTGATATAGCCGGTAAAATTTCCTGGGTTGGCTGATGAGGATGGGGTGACAACTGGTGGCGAAGAAAAAGTCACACCTGCATAAGACATGAGTGGGTTGCTATTAGGGCTGAGTCGGGTAGCATTTTCTTCGGGTATCGGGTTTGGGTAGTTTTCCACGGGTAGCACGGGTACCCGATCGGGTAATGCTCCCATTGTAACACCACAATGCACCCCTTCCCTTACACACTGGGTAGACATGCGGAGTATTATATGAATTTGTACACTTACGTTGTACATGATGTCATCTGCGACTTCGGGTTTCGGGTACTATTCTATGTCCGTCTACCCGAGGTCCTCACTGGTAGCTCGGGTACCCGACTATCCATGCACAGCACTAGTTGCTATGCACCCACACACTGTAGGCAATAGCAAACTAGAGAGTGGTAGATGTCAGAGTGGAGATGTGATCGTTTGTATATACACAAGCTACAGGGTCAACAGCATGAAAGGGCTACTTCACAATCTGCACCGACTCTCTCTGCTGTCATGGTGATATTCCTTGTTGGAGGCCCGCTCCAACATGTGAAAGCACTAAAAGTCAGCCCACCTTTGGGTCAAATATCGACCCTCCGATTCTTGGTCGAAAAATCGTATCATAAGAAAATCGTAGCAGATTTGCCCGAATCCTGTGTGGCAACGGATTTCACAGCAGATGATTTTCGTCCTGATCTTGATGATTTTTCTCGTATGATTCCATGTCAGCCGGGAAGTTGTACTACACTTCCCGGTTTGTACGGTAGCACGGTTGCATTCTCGTTTCTGACAATCACATTGGACGCCGTCAATCAGCGTCATGATTGTCCAATCGCTACTAAAGGCGTGGTACGTTGCGCCTCGTCGAATGTGAACTAGACTCTAGCATCCCCGATGTAAGCCTTCACCCTCATTGCCAGTTAAAAAGTAAAAAATTCAAAATGCCCTCCCTGACATGCACCACCCTATAATTATACCGCTACAGCTTTCACATAACCCGGTATCCTCTAGAATCCAGTATAATATCCAGTCACTGTAAAGGTATAAAACTTCTAAGGTAACAAACCATTTGTTTGTCTGTCTGTGTGTGTGTGTGTGTGTGTGTGTGTGTGTGTGTGTGTGTGTGTGAGTGTGTGTGTGTGTGTGCGTGTGTGTGTGTCGGTGTGTCTGTGCCGGCGTGATAAACTGCAGGTACCTGTTTCTAGTCTTATTGCTGCACAAGACAGCCAGTCAAGTTCAGCTACAGCCACTGCCCCTGCCGTGACTGGCTCTCCTGCAGTAACTAGAGTAAGTTAAACGACATACCTCTGTTGTACGATATCCAACAGAGTCAATGTCGGTAGCGAACAAGATATCCGCACAAGGACAAATATGCTATTTTGCCCAAATTGGGCTCCTTTTTATCCCAGATTGTGTCTTATTGAGCCACTGTGACGGTTTGGTGCAGTTTGGTGCATAGTTTCCAGTGCAACAAGCACCTCATGAATATTAGATAGCAATGTCAGTCAGTGTTGTTCATGGATAGATACATTGTAATTCGCAATTCGTCATTCGATTTTGCAATAAATCCTATCGTATGATTGTAGTCCTTAAAGGGGAAGTATACCCTAAAATCAAATTTTCACCAGTTATAGTCTTCTGGGTGCGGAGTCGAATAGTCTTGGTCCGAGGAAGCTGCGACTCTCCCTTCCTTCTTTTTTCCCAATCGAACCCGCGCACTTCCACCGAACCTGGGTGACTGCGCCCTACTAGATGGGGATTTGTAAGCAAAATCTCACTAAAAGTGCTATGTCGGTCTTATAAAAGCACGGATGACCGCGATTGGCCCATATGTTGTAGTCTTTTGGACGCTGAGTCGACTGGTTTTGGTCCGAAATGGCTGCGATACAGCGTTCCTCCTTTATTCCCAATCGAACATGGTTGAACAAGCGGTCACGTGCTCCTGGGTGCCCAAATCACCTGGTCACCGCGCCAGCAGGCGACAACTGAGTGTCCTGCCCCTCTAACGGCGTGTTACGTCGCGCCCTTTCCAATGTGAACTAGTCTTTAGCACCCGCCATGTCACCCCTCTACCTGATTGCAGGTAGTGGTGCTTTCTTGCAGGTTTGCCGAGTAGACGGTTCGATAGACTTCTCGTGTGCTCTGGATGACAGTCGTGAGTCAGTCAAGTGAGAATTCAAGTGGCAGGAAACCCGCGAGCTCCCATGTAGGGAGCAACATACTCTTCGGATATAATATGTTCACTTACTTCCTCCGTTAAGCAAAACTTCGTTGCGTTTTTAGTGTTCTTGCTATGGTATTTCTGTGGGCATTAGACATACATGTCAGTGATCTATCCCCGACATAGAGTAGCTGAGTTGTCCTCCATTGTTCTGACAGGCTTTTGAACCTCTGAAAAGCGTGGAGTCCTTTGAAAAATCGGCGAAGCAGAACCGTTTCTCGACAGGATGTCACCAGAACACAACCCCAGGCGCGCGCGCATTACACCAAAGTGCGAAAATGAGAAACAGTTTGAAAGATCCCGTGGCTCGAAGAAGTGTCCAGGAGCCGGCGAGCACTCAGGCACTGCTGTACGAGTACTAGCACGAGTCGATGGTGCGCATCCGCACACAACCAAAATCAATGCACTTGTGCTTACAGCGCAGGGAAAATCAAAAGCGTTCGACATTCAGGTTGTCGTTCAGTCGGCGCAAAATCCTGATCTCAACGTCGACGACTTGGCGATCTTCCACAGCCTGTAGACAGACGAGTCACTCGTGGCGAAGGAAACCAGAAAGGAGCTTCTGCAGGGTGTGGAAACGTGCTGGCACGACACACCGCTGCAAAAATGGCGAGCGTTTGTTTGGGTCTGTATGGCTCCTTCCATGGCGGTCCCGAGAGTGGCCACAACTATCAGCGCCACCGTGGAGGTCGTCAAGGTCACAGTTCGAGCGAAGAACTTGGCGATCTCCACGATCAAAATAATCGTGTCTTGGAAACTTGTAAAGGCTGCGTAACAAAAGCTGGCAGCGCTGGCGGCTACAGTCAGCGAGGATGCAGACTCGATGTCATCAGGGAGTGAGTCGTCATCAGATTCAGACGAAGAGTGAAGCTGGACTGCTTTGAAACGAGCTGTGTGACATCTGTTAATATATATCTTTCATATGCTGCCTTGTTTTCCACTTTGCAAAGCGTGTTCGTAGCCATAGAATGATTTGGACAGAACTGTAAAAACGCAACGAAGTTTTGCTTAACGGAGGAAGTAAAAGTTTGATACCCGATAGTGACCGCATGTCGGACTGGATTCTAGAGGATACCCGGTTATGTGAAAGTTGTATTGGTATAATTATAGGGTGGTGCATGTCAGGGAGGGCATTATGAATTTTACTACCTGCAATCAGGTTGAGGGGTCACATGGCGGGTGCTAAAGACTAGTTCACATTCGAAAGGGCGCGACGTAACACGCCGTTAGAAGCGACAGGACACTCATGACGCTGATTGACCGCGACCAATATGATTGCCAGAAACGGGAATGCAACCGTCCTACTGCACAAAACGGGAAGGAAAGGACAATTTCCTGGCTGACCATGGAATCAATACGAGAAAATGCTTCAAAATCAGGGCCAAAATCACCTGATGTGAACTCCGTTGTCACACAAGTTTCTGACAAATCTTCTACGATTCCACTCCCTTCTCAAAGCGCTCTGGATGGCAGTCGTGAGAATGTGTTAGAATTCAAGTAGGCAGGAAAACCGCGAGCTCCCATGCAGGGAACAACACAATCTTCCCCTACTATTCCCCGAAGTCGCACCAACCTCTTCTTCACATTGTTGTCCCCAGCACGGGCTTGCGAATTAGATGGTTTGGAGGCAACAACGTTGTGAATGGCCAACGGTCCTCAGCGCTTGTTCAGCACCTCCATGAGCGACACTGACTCACGCTGCTATCTGGTGTTCACGAGATGTTTGTCGCCCTGGAAACGGAGCGTCTCTGTAAATTTGTATCCCTGGTGATGTTTATGCCTGGAGAGCACTGTATAAGTGGTGCTCTTGAGGCCCAATCTTCCTGAGCCTACTCAAGCTCAACTGATGAGGGGTGAATTCCCCAAAACACTGTGTATTGAGCAAGGAGTGGTGCTTTCTTGCAGGTCTGCCGAGTGGATGGTTCAATGGACCTCTCGCGTGCTCAGGATGGCAGTCGTGAGTCAGTCAAGTGAGAATTCAAGTCGGCAGGAAAACCGCGAGCTCCCATGTAGGGAGCAACACACTCTTCCCCTACTAACGCCGAAGTCGCACCAACCTCTTCTTCACATATTATATCCAGCATGTTTTGTATTATTTACTTGTATAATCATGCGAATGTACTTTTTGTTTGTGTGTGTGTGTGTGTGTGTGTATGTGTGTGCATGTGCGTGTGTGTGTGTGTCTCTGCCGGTGTGATAAACAGCAGGTACCTGTCTCTAGTCCCATTGCTGCACAAGGCAGCCGCTCAAGTTCAGCTTCTGCCACTGCCCTTGCCCTTGCCCCTGCTTCTCGTACAGCAACGAGAGTAAGTTAAATGCCATAACCTACATGTATAGCGTAAAATTCCGTAAATAAGCCCACCCTAAATAACGCCCATGTCCGATAATAAGCCCACCCTAAATAACGCCCATGTCCGATAATAAGCCCACCCTAAATAACGTCCAAGTCCGATAATAAGCCCAGTTTTAAGCGGTGTACACTTCAAGTCCGTTTTAGCGCCCATGCCCTGAATAAGCCTAGGGCGTAAAGTGGACTCAAAATGACCAGCGAGCGAACGTGCGTTCGCGTACAAACTGTAAAACAGTTGAAGATCGAGTGCATGCCATCCAACTGCACTCAGCACAGTGCAGAACTCAACACTGTCATGGCGCGCGAGGACAGCGATGTTCCGTTGGAATGTAGCAAACTGCCAAAAAATGTAGCAAAACATGTCTCGCTTACCTGGACGTAGTGGCTGGTAGTGACGCGTGAGGAGGAAGCGCTTCCCTCCGTTTTGACTCCTGGCAGCTTTTTGTTTTCACATTTCTGTAGTGGTCTTGAGTGCCAGGTAGAAGTTTCAGCAATGAGTTGTTGATTGATTGATCTCCTTCAGATTGCGTCCGAAATGACGCCCATGCCCTAAAATAAGCCCATGCCCAAACATACGCCCGGTTTTTGACACTCTGCAAAGTATACGCCCGGGGCTCATTAACGGAATTTTACGGTATTGTAAAGCTGTGTTCACAACTGACGCGTGGACGGAGTCGTATTTAGCGTGTGCGACACCTTCGAGTACTAATTCTTGACCCCGCCACTCAATGTGACTGGCATGTACGCTGGTACGCCCCTGATACGCGCTGAAAATTCCAGCATGTTGAGATTTCCATTTCAGCGTGTTTCCAAAAGCCAGCAAAATACGCACGAACGAGTGGTTTCACACGTACACGCGCCAGTTGTGAACACAGCTAAAGTAATCGAACATTAGCATTGAATGTCGTTTAACGACCAAAATATCCGCATGAGGCCAGATTTGCTATTATTTTGCCCAAATATGGCTCTTCTTTTATCCAAGATTGTGCCTCATTCCCTCACTGTGACAGTTTGGTGTAGTTTGGTGCATAGTTTCTAGTGCAACAAGCACCTCATGAATATTGGATAGCAATGTCAGTCAGTGTTGTTCATGGATAGATACATTGTCATTCGCAATGCTTTTGCCCACAAACCAGCCAGTCCGAAGGCTTTGCTAAGCATTACTACACCAGATAGTGGAAACGACTTTGGCGTTAATTGTAGAAAAGTTGGATGATCCCACACCGGAGCTCGCGTTTTGGTGGATGATGAAGTTTGTACAGTGGACACCAACCCAAACATGAGGGCATGCTGGACTTCTCAGGGTTCTCGATAAAGCCACATAGCGCGGCACTACGCCCTCTTTCACGTTTTGGCTGCCCCCTTTCAGAGAGAATGCTCCAACCTTCAGAGTGCGATCGCCACCTTTTTATATGCATTATAATTACACATACTGTTTTAGCACAGCAGAGAATGGAGGCGCAAGATGGCGGAAAAACTCACCAAATTGTGGGTCAGATGATCTGCGCACCCCTCCTCCCTTTCATTTTTGTTTTCGCTATAACATTGCTTATTTTGGAAGATTAGGACATCAGACAACTGCAATCTGTGCCTGCAATCAGGCTTATAATAGGGCTTAAAAGTGCTACGTCGCAGCATAGCAACAATTTCAAAAATTCAAAAACTGGATCCTCATGGATCCAGTTTTTGTATTGATCTAAGCACATTTCAAGCAGTCTTACTCACAGCAAGGTGATATAGCCGGTAAAATTTCCTGGGTTGGCTGATGAGGATGGGGTGACAACTGGTGGCGAAGAAAAAGTCACACCTGCATAAGACATGAGTGGGTTGCTATTAGAGCTGAGTCGGGTAGCATTTTCTTCCGGTATCGGGTTTCGGGTAGTTTTCCACGGATTGCACGGGTACTCGATCGGGTAATGTTTCAATTGTAACACCACAATGCTTTCCTTACACACTGGGTAGACATGCAGAGTGTTACATGAATTTGTGCACTTGCACTGTACATGATGCCATCTGCGACTTCGGGTATTATTCCGTATCCGTCTACCCGAGGTGGTCACAAGTAGCACAGGTACCCAACTACTCGTGTATACAACTAGTTAACTAGTTATGATGTGAACTTACTACTCCCTGGCCGTTTTTATGTCATCACTTTCAAGCCCTCCTATGGCGGGCTTGACCGTAGTGTACTGAACTATTCTGTAGCTTGGCTTGAAAGAGATTGATGTACGACCAACTGCTGAAGTTGATGTTTTTTTTGGTTCGTGTGTGTGAATGTATGCGTGCCTGTCTGCATGTGCACTCACTCTCATAATGTGTGTGTGTGTGTGTGTGTGTGCGTGCGTGTGTGTGCGTGTGTGTGTGTGTGTGTGTGTGTGTGCGTGCGTGTGTGTGTGTGTGTGTGTGTGTGTATTTCCATCAGCTGCAGGTTATGCCTACCACTGCGCCAGAAAGCCTGTCAAGTTCTGCTTCTGCCACTGCCTCTGCTACAACAGCTACGGTAAGTGGAACAACATTATTCTCTGTACTGCCGGTTTCACACTAGTCCCATTTATCAGCCCATGCTTCTACATGGACTCCGACATGAAATCGGTGAACTGTGTGGGACCAGTGGGACTACCTGTTCACACACACACAACTGAACAG
>NC_088645.1:42238330-42305830 GCF_964019385.1 Sycon ciliatum | reverse complement strand
CCTCAAGCGAAGGTCCCTGGTTCGAGTACTGATACAGTCAATATATTTGTTCAAACGTATACTTCAGACTAATCAGGCGAACTACTCTGCATCAATCTGAAAGCGAGAAAACACATAGCTGGAAATGTGTTACCATTTGGTCTACATTTTGTCCATTTACGTCCATAGAAACAATTTATGTCCATTTCTGTGCATTTTTTCCACCCGTGTGTTTGTGTTATGTGAGTGTGTGTTTGGGGGGAGGGGGGGGGGGGGGGAGGGTTGGTGAGTGTGTGTGTGGGGGGGGGAGGAGGGTTGTTGAGTGTGTGTGTGAGGGGGGGGGGGGAGGAGGGTTGGTGAGTGTGTGTGTGGGGGGGGGGGAGGGTTGGTGAGTGTGTGTGTGAGGGGGGGGAGAGTTGGTGAGTGTGTGTGTGGGGGGGGGGGGGGGGGGAGAGTTGGTGAGTGTGTGTGTGTGGGGGGGGGGGGGAGGGTTGGTGAGTGTGTGTGTAGTTTGTGTATGTGTGCGTGTGAGGGTGTGTGTGTTTGTGCTTCTGTGTATGTGAATGTTTGTATTATGAATGTAGGAATATGCGAGTATGTGTATGAGAGTGTTTGTTTGTATGTGTGTGTGTGTGTGTGTGTTTATGGTTATGGAGCTTAAAGGCAGCTGTATGTCAAGGTCAAGGTGTGTTTATGTGTGTGTTTGTGCATATGTGTGTGTTTGTGTGTATGTGTGTGTATGTGATTCTATTTTGTCATGCAGTGGAACAAGGTCGTAGGAGGTCCTGGAAAGAGTTTTTTTGAATTTTGGAATACTTCACGTCCGGAAGTACCACCGCATGGCAAACATGCCATGCTTGCCACGTACAGAGACAAGCTGGTTGCTGTGTGGTATGATGGTAGGAACGTCACCAAGATGATGGAGTCATCAGACCTGCAGACATGGCACAGTATTGACCTACCAAGTGAATACAGTAAGCTGACTGTCCCATCACTGGCATCCCATGGTGGTATGCTGTACATGCACTGTACCACATACACCAAGAGCGCCAACAGAAAGGTGCGCTCTATTCTGCAGTACTGCGACACACCAGATAATGGTGACGGCGGCCGCAGTGGTGGTGATGGTGGTCAGTGGACCAAACTTACGGACGTCCCGTCACACTGTAACCATAACTGGTGTACTCTACATGTATGTGCTGATGCTATTTCTCTATATGGTGGCTACCATGGTGAAACAAGGCACAATCATGTTAGTATCTATTCTCTAGCTAGCCAGCAGTGGAGCTCTTCTTCACCATCCAATGCTAGCCTAGTATTACCTTCATTGCCACTGCCATGCAGCGACGCATCACTTGTCACATTCCCCGATTCACTGTACCTAGTTGGTGGTGGTGCTGGTTGTTTTCTCAAACACCATGATGGTAGGTGGGTGTCCACCAGTCCACCTGATGGTGTTGAGCTGAAGTTTAGTGCAGCATGCGCACTGTCTGACCATTGCATGGTTATTTGCCCCAACAATGCCTCTGCTGAGTGTGTTGTACACGATATTTCATCTGGACAGGTCTATCCACTACCAGCTATGCCACAGAAGAGTTATTACACCCCATCTCTCACACTGCTTGGCAGTACCCTGGTACTCAGTGTAGGTGGACCTGACAATCCTGGTTCTCTGTACACACTGGATATGCGTGTGTGAGTGTAGTAGGTTATTAACTACAGTCAATCACTGATGATAACTACAGTATGCAAACTGTACTGCTTTTCACTTTCTTTCTATTACCAGAAAATTGCTAATCTTTGTTTTCACATCTCTCTGATTGTCAAGTAATTGTCCAGTTGTACGCTGCCTCATCCCCTTTAACATATACCCAGATTGGTTAAGTGAATATTGCTCTTACCCCTATAATCACGTGCAAACTTACCCATTCTTTCCTTGATTCCTCCACTTCATGATCGTGAATTATGAACTGAAAACTATTTTTGATTGTGCGTCCTCCCCTGACTCTGTTATGTTCTAATCTCTGTTTCTGACATTGAGCACTTTCTGCAGCTCGGGGATCAACGAATTTGGTCATTAGGTGTGTGGATTGTTATGACTGTATGCTTTGAGGACGAGGGTTGGGGGGGGGGGGGGCTTGTGGAGTTGCATCGTGCATGGTTTCCATAGTCGGAGGACCATATATTCAAGAGGCTGTTCAGTGAGCATCTGATACTAATGGTTGTCTGCATGTTTGTGCTTTGCATTACTGATATCCATAACAAAGCCATGTCTGGTTTCTTGAAGAGAGAGACGAAGAAAGGGACCGATACAAAGACAGAGCTAGACACTAAAGGCCTATTCATATTCAAACGCGTCGCCTACGGGAAAGCCATCGCGCGAAGGTCGCGCGATGAATTTCCCATACGCGAAATGAAGTATGAATAGCCTTAAAAGACAGAGGCAGAGAAGCCACGCGTTCATGCGCACACACACCGCACACATACGGTACTAGCTCCCTGCCAGTATCTGCTCACATGGGTATCTCAGGGAGACGGGAAAAGCATCTAAAGGAATGTTGAGGACGTGAGTCTATTGGCTAGTGAGCGGACTCACACTAAAATCCCCGGCCTCTGGTGTGGATTTTTGGAAATGATTCTACTATTTCAAGTTTGCTCATCACACTACAGTAGGTGACTCACAACCCCGTCCAGGATAAAAAAAGATTGGCAGCATCTAGGTTACAATGTTTGAGTTCTTACATCAGTGGGGATCTTATTTTCATGTAGACTTCACTGGAGGACTTTTTCCGCCAGAGTTAATGAGAAAAAGAGTAATGATTGTCAACTAGCACTAGGCAGATAATGCCGGCAGTTAGCAGAATTTGGTCATTTACAGGAATGTTTTATGTATGTTGAGTATTTGGACAAAGGAATGAATCAGGGAATTGCCGGACATAAGTTTGGTATGGTTTCGCTATTTTGATGCTTTTCGAGCAGAATCTGCCAATTTTTCGATCAAAACTCGTCAATGGCTATCGTCAGCACAAAACCGATCTATTCAGTTGCTACAAACTCGATGCGTTTACTGGAACCTAGTGGTTCTAGATGTGTGCAAATACATGTATGCCATTTCGGACTAGAATCAATCTTACCATGGGTTTTCAGTCATCTATCGTTCTGACCAGTGGCGATGTTTTTCTTAAGATTACTTTGTTGTTTTTAAAACCGTTTCCTTGGAGACACTAAAGTCATCACACTAACAAGTAAAAGGAGAACACACTTGAGGTTCTTGAATGGCAACGTGTTGAGCGTTTCCACAGTGAGTAGTCATGTACATTATCCATATAAATAACGCTCTGTGAGCGGTTCTGAAAAACCTTTACTGGTGCTGCCCCGTCGTAAAAGTAAGAAATTACAACTGGTGCATTGTCCCCCAAACGTGAACTGATCCACATAAATCGCGAATGACGGGGACCCAAACGCACCAGTACAGGGGCGTCACCCATGATGGGCACGGGGGGCACGTGCATCCCCTAAAAAATTCGACCTTGTTTTTTGCAAACTCCTGGTTATGAAAAGACTACAAGTATAAGTTATAATAGGGAGGTTTCGCTCTACGGAATTACGTATGAAAATAACGTATGAACTGCACGGAATTTTCATACATAATAATCAGAGCTGTTGGGTTTCGCTCTACGTGATTTCTCCACAACTGCTAAACATGCGTTGTTGCTTTGGAGACGCGTTGGCTGCATGCGCCCACTGCATGCACCATGAACCGAAACCGCGTTTTCCATTAGATTTTGCACGTGGTGTACGGTGTGTGTACCTTGTGTTTCGCGCGGCTTGAACGTTGCCATGGACAAATGCGGAAAATGCGACAAAATATTTCAAAAAGTCCTAAGGAGGACCCAACATAGGAAACAGCTTTCCTACGGAAATCCGTAGAGAGATTTACGTATGAAAGTAAGTTGCCCTCGCTCCCCGGCACGTACGACATACGGATTTTCATACGTAATTACGTAGTACGAAACCTCCCTAATATTATTTTACTACTACGCCCGTGCACGTGTGCGCAGCGCTGCATCCTTTGGCCTTGTACTAGAATCTACACGCGCGGCGGCATGCTGGATGTTTGTTTGAAACAGAAGATATAATATTTCAGTGTGGTCGCAAGTAAGTTAGTCAGGTCACCACACTTGAAGAGTCTTTGGAGCCGTTTCCTCTCAAAATATCGTCTTCTCGAAAAAAGAAAGCGCCTGGCCAGCTCACTATCAGCGAACTTTTTCCTGTTTTCCTGTGCAAAGATTTTCCTCTGCAAAATTCCTGTGCACCCCCCTGTGAAGGGGTCCGTTGACGCCCCTGCAGTAGCACGATGTTCCTACCTCTAGATGCAGCTGGGGACTCTGGTCCATAGGCGTAGGCCATCACCTATTACATGGCCGTTGATGAACTCCAATGTTGGATATTCCACGTAAGTAGCTTCGTGTAGTAACAAAGTTACGGTACCATTACACTGTGATGCCTTGTACCAGTGGTGGTGTTACCCTATGTTGCATATCCGGGTCACATTACATTGCCCCAAAGCCAGGGCAAACGTGCCCTTCCGGGTACTGCAGTATGGTAAATCTGAATTTTCTTGGAGTAAGAGGAAGGGTCAGACATTTGCCTAGTTCCTCCCAGCATTCCTGGATGCCAGCATGTGCTGGACACTTCCCTCCCCCCCCCCTTCTACTGCCTGAAAAGGGCAACACACGTGAGAGCGTTCACCAGACCAGTACAGTCGGAGGAGAACATGGTAAAAGGCAAAAAAGGCAACACACATGCAGTCCTTATAAACAAGCAGTGGCAACTCTGGTTCCAGAAATGTTGGGCTTACATTCCAGGCATTGCCGTCGGATTCCCACGCTTCTTCTTCTTCTTCTTCTTCTTCTTCTTCTTCTTCTTCTTCTTCTTCTTCTTCTTCTTCTTCTTCTTCTTCTTCTTCTTCTTCTTCTTCTTCTTCCATCTTGCAAATATTAATACTCCTTCCCGTAAGTTTAGTCATGGGAGTACAGTCGATGGAGAACATGGGAAAAGGCAAAACGGCAACATACATGTACATGATTCCCTTGTAAACAGACAGTGGCAACTCTAGCACCAGCAATGTTGGACTTACATCCCAGCCATTGTCGCCCGATTCCCACGATTCTTCTTATTCGTCTTCCACCTTGCAAACATTCCTTCCAGTAAGTTCATTCCTGGGTCAACTAATGCGCAATAGATTGGCGATGGCGGAGATGGAGCAGATCACGGAGCCCTATTGGGCTCCTTGGAGCAGATTGCGAGGCCGATGCCGGACACGCAGTCAGTACGAAGTAGCAAATTGCGGAACTCCTCCACGTAGATTGGGGTGGCGGGGTCAGCATGTTGTTCCAAACCAGTCAACAGCTTCAGCAAGTAGGGCGGTAATGGGGTCACGTGTCAACATAGTGTCAACAAAGTAGGCCCAGACAGATTCTGCTCCGCTCGCCTCGATATGTTGCCGCAAAATGTTGCTGAGAAAGCTTCGATATTTTGCCGAGCCTGGCACAAGAAACTAGATATTTTGCTCCAGAAAAACGTGTATTTTATCCACTTCCCGTACAATCCCGTACAATGTTTCATAAAAATTGCAGGGTTGGTTTCTCAACACGGGTGTCCACGCACGTGTCCCTAAGTTCTTCCAAAATCAATTTTCGATCCACAGTGAATCCCAGTGATATTTCGGTGACATGATCTCGTCCTGGGCAGTGTGATCCTGCTGAACGGGTAAGAAACAAGGAAATCCAAGTACCAGGCATCGATTTTACCCAACATCTCTATATTTTGCTCCGATTTTGCCGGCAATTTCCGCTCTTTCAATTCTTCGATACTTTGGCGAAAGAATTGCCGGCAGGATCTGTCTGGGCCTACAACAAAGTGTCCACAAAGTGTTAACAAAGTGTCAACAAAGTGTTAACAAAGTGTCAACAAAGTGTCAACAAAGTGTCAACAAAGTGTCAACAAAGTGTCAACAAAGTGTCAACAAAGTGTCAACAAGGTGTCGACCAAGTGTCAACAAAGTGTTAACAAAGTGTCGACCAAGTGTCAACAAAGTGTCAACAAAGTGTCGACCAAGTGTCAACAAAGTATCGTTCACGTGTATAGCGGTACACTCAGTATCTCAATGTGAATAAACTTAAAACAATAATTTCCTGGCTCCGAGAAAATCGGATGTGAAACATATTCGTTGGTCAGTGCTGGGAGCGCATCTCCACAGACCCATGCCTTTGGAGGACCTGCGTGTGTCAAGGACAAAGCCACCGGTGTATTTAATCTCATGTACTCAAGGGTGCCGCTCTTCTGGCAGCAAAGAAGTCCGAGCAGTATTGGCACGTCATGGCCTATGTTCAATGTTAGTAATTAGTTGTCTTTCTCGCTAACTATGTCTTGTATTATGTGTCTCCGAGGTTGCAGGAAGCTGTTCGGACATCCCGTGGTTCTGGGAGCTGGTGCTTCGTCTGCAGCACTAGCTGTGTCGGAGGCTCAGGTTCCGGTCTAGATCTATGGATTTCATTCACACGATTTTTGAGGAAGTTTACATATTTATGCTTTTGCCCCTTGTGTGCTCCGTGTACGGCTGGTTGGGTTCATTTCTTTATCTTTGGGTTCTTTTCATTTGCTTTGGGTTCTTTCATTTTGCTTTGAGTTCTTTTCATTTGCTTTGGTTTTTTTTGCATTTGCTTCGAGTTCTTGACATTTTAAAACTGTTTTGGCTTTTAGTTGCATTTCCATCATTGATAAAGACATGATTGTATTTTATCTCATCCGATCAACGTGTGTGTGTGCGTGTGTGTGTGTGTGTGCGTGTGTGTGTGTGTGTGTGTGTGTGTGTGTCTGTGTGTGTCTGTGTGTGTCTGTGTGTGTGGTGTGTGATGGTCTGTGTGTGTGCGTGTGTGTGTGCGTGTGTGTGTGTGTGTGTGTGTGCGTGTGTGTGTAGTGTAGGCCTTGACGGATTATGCTAGCATAATTTTTCGCATAATTTCTACCAAAATCGAATAATCGCATAATTCGAGGCAAATTGCATACGAATCGCATAAAATTGTAATAATCCGCCTGTTCGCATCATATTCCATACAGTTGTACATGTTCTGCAAGTACAAGTACAAGTAGATGCACTAGGAAGTTGTAGGTTTACGACTCCCTTGATAACATGTCAAGTCCACTACAATCAGTGATGGTCGTAGCTAGGTCGGACGGTGCGTTGACCCCGTTGAACTTTTGCTACTACAGTACAACGCCCTCTACAAAAAAAAATCCCCTGTTATTTTGCACAGAACCGTTATGCATTAGCAGCATACGGGAGCATAATACGGCATAATATGATAACTTTTAGCATAAAAATAGCATAATTCGGCAATTTTTTCAGCAATGCTAAAAGCATAATTTCACAAAAATAGTAGCATAATCCGTCAAGGCCTAGTGTAGTGTGTGTGTGCGTGTGTGCGTGTGTGTGTGCGTGCGTGTGTATGTGTGTCTGTGTACGTGTGTCTGTGTGTGCGTGTGTGCAGCTATTTCCAATCGATAGGTTGCGGGTTCGATTCCCGACGATTATGGTCACACACGTCTTTCTTCTCTTTCTCAGACTCTTCCTGACTTTTCTTTCATTCTCCTGGGTGGTTACCAACAACCAGTGCATGCTGGAGTATGTGGTGTGATGTGTGTGCGGGAAAAAATAAAAAGACCAAAAATAGGGATTCACTGGCCAGAAAAAGCCACTTAATAGCTGTGTGGTGTAGACCAGGCTGAATAGTGGCGGTCAATTCTTCAGCCTTGCAAGCTGTTGAATGGTGCAATCCCAGCACAAGTTGCTATGGCTTCTGCTGTAGCATCGCTATCATCGCCTCCGGCGATGGGCGTCCAATGGTCCAATGGTGTGGTGTGTGATGGTGTGTGTCTGTGTGTCTGTGTGCGTGCGTGTGTGTGTCCCATATGGTACAGTGGTATGTGCAGCGACTTCCAAATGACAGGTGGCGGGTTGGATTCCCGACGGTTATGGTCACACACGTCTTTCTTCTCCTTCTCAGATTTCTCCTGACTTTTCTTTCATTCTCCTGCGTGGTTGCCAACAGCCTGTGCATGGTGCATGACTGAGTATCTGGTATGATGTGTGTCCGGGAAAAAATGAAAAAGACCAAACGTACAGATTCACTGGCCAGAAGAAGCCACTTCATAGCTGTGTGGTGTAGACCAGGCTGAATAGTGGTGGTCAATTCTTCAGTCTTGCAAGCTGTTGAATGGTGCAATCCCAGCACAAGTTGCTATAGCTTCTGCCGCAGCATCGCTATCATTACCTTCGGAGTTGGGCGTCAAAAGGTGAAAAGGTCTCTGTGTGTGTGTGTGTGTGTGTGTGTGTGTGTATGTGTGTGTGTGTGTATGTGTGTATGTGTGTATGTATGCGTGTGTGTGTGTATGTGTGTGTGTGTGTGTGTGTTTGTTTGAATGCTACACATAGATCGTTAACAGGGTTGACTTTATAATCATTAGTCAGAACAGAACGCAACCGTTGCCTGATAATTGCGACAGCATGAAACTTGAAGTCGCAGCAAAGAAGCCTTGTTTGTCCTTGTTGTTCTGTTCTGTGCTACACTCTGCCTCCGATATTGAGCACTGTCATCACACTGGGTACATTCTCATTGGTCATGGTCACATTGGTCATGTATTCATAAATCATTGGTAATGTGACTTCAGACATGTATTCCTAAAGCCGTAAACGTGCTGCTCTGTATACACTAGTGCAGTGGCTGCATGGATAGTCTTTGTGCTCCTCTCACTGCCTTCCCTTGGTTTCAATGTAAACAGTTCGGCGAAGGAAACATGTGAGACAAGTGACATCCCTGTTACGCATATATGTATCGTGCAGTATGCCCAGCACCCCCCCCCCCCCCTTCCCATACCTTGTGTACATGCTGGGACCGTGCCTCACTTTGTTGACACTGCATGCATCTCAATACACCACACCACCACATTGCCCTCTTGGCCGATCCAAACTCTGCACTCACATCACCATCACAACAGCGAGGACAATTCCGGTATATAGATTGATATTGACATTGACCCTCCAGACAGCTGTTTCGCTCCTCCTGAGCTCATCAGTGGAGGCATATGATGTTGAATGAAACTCTTTCAGAATAATAAGGTTAGACTGACTTTTATAGGGCTAAATTGGCGCAATTGCGCTCATTCTGCATAGAAACGTGGCACACCCTAAGTTACAAAAGTGACAAAATTAATGTGATTATTATTATTATTATTTATTACAACATCTCAAGACTCGGCGGAAACACCGGCCAATGTTACGAGAGTGGGTGATTGCCAACCACGGCGATAAAATTAATAGAAATGAGGGGAGGGAAAAAGAAAGAAAGAGTAGCAAAACGAACAGCAACAACAACTCCGTAAAGAAAGATAATGTCAAAAAAAACAGTGAAAAACACAGAGACGCAAAGGACATGTGGATGATGAGCTATGCATGTCGTAGTAAATAAGGGGCGGAGTGAGGTCAGGTCCTTAACTTCTCTGGGTAGAGTGAGCCAAACAGAATAAGCAATAAAGAGAGGGGAGCGCAACAGAGTGGATGAGTTACACTTAGGGAGTAAGAGCGAGTTTCTAGTTCTTAGAGAAGAGAACCAATTAAAACACATGAGATGAGGTGGGCACAACTCAAGCTTAATAGAATGGACAAGAGAAGCCATGTGTGCACTGCGTCCATGTGATAACGGGGTTGTGTGAGCGATTTTATAAAGGGCGGATGATCAGAGCATGCGGGGTTGACGGAGGAGAATTTTAAGTATTTTCTTGTGATGTATTTCAAGCTTTGCAGCAGCGGAAGAGGATAACCCAACCCAAGACGTATCTGCATAATGAAATATTGGGCGAAGGTAGGCTAAATAAAAAAGAAGCTTGCAAGAAAGTGGGAGGTAGGAGCAGTGGGGGGAGAGAATTCCTAAGGATTTACTTGATTTTTTACATATATATTCGATGTGAGGTACCCAAGAGAGTGCAGAGTCAATCACAATGCCAAGGTGTTTGTGAGAAGTAACTATGTCAATTGGATTTGGAAAGTTGGCATGGATGAGGGTTGTGAACTCCGGCTGGGGCGGGAAGAGCACGATTTTTGTTTTTGATAGATTTGGGGACAACCTCCAGGACGACATCCAGGAAAGAACTTCCTGAATGCCAGCACGCAAGTTGTTTTTCAGGCCAGTGAGGGAAGCTGATGAGGTGAGAAGGGTCGTGTCGTCAGCAAACAGAGACGTTCCAGGGAAGACTGCAGGTAAGTCGTTTACGTAAATTATAAATAGTAGGGGACCAAGAATTGATCCTTGAGGAACGCCTGACAATACTGGCTCTGCAGCCGAGGATGTGCCAAGCACAGTTACGTACTGATAACGCCCAGAGAGATAAGATTTCAGCCAGGAGAGTGGTTGTTTGCGTACCCTGAATGCATGCTTGAGCTTTGCCAAAAGTCCTCGATGCCAGACGGTATCAAAAGCCTTGGCCAAGTCAAAGAAGCAAATGCCAGCAAGCGCTCTGTTATCCCTATTTTTTTTTTTTTTTTTTTTTTTTTTTTACTATGTTCACATTCCCAGCTCGAAAATAATAAAGAAAGACAATGATACTGAGACGAACGTGACAACTATTGAGCAGGGGCTGCACCGAGACGCAGCAGTGATGGTGGGGCATTGATGGCTCTGCCGACCTGAGGTCTCGGCATCACGGCCAAAAACACGCACCAAAAACAAAAGATAGAGCTGTACGAGTCAGCAAAATGAAAAGAAAGGAAGGGTTAACATCAGCGAGTGTGCGGGAGAAACTGTGAGACTATTAACAAATTACAAGGGCTGTTACTGAGAGGAGCATCATCATGGCTGATCATGGCGAGTCGGTTTTCTGAGCCAGTTGTGGTGCATAGATAGGGATAGAGGAGAACGACGAGAGCATCATCATAGCGAGTCGACCGCCCAGAGCCAGTTTGTGCTTCGCAGATGGCGATAAACATTAGTTTTGAATGCTTGCATTCCCTTGCTGTGGGGAGGCTGGGACAGAAGAGCGGCGGGGAGGGAGTTCCAGTCACTAATACTGCAGTGTGGGAACGAGCGCTTTAATGCCAGCGGGACAGATGCAAGCAGCTGGTGTTGGAGCTGGTGGTCATGGCCAATGACGCTACCATGCTCGCTGCGAGTTCTGGGGCTGGATGAGGGGAAATAGCGCGGTGGCAAAACAGAGAGCAGCTGCGGAGGGCCAGGCAGGTAATGCAGCTTGTATAGGCAGGCAAGCGAGGCAACAGTACGACGGATGGCCAGGCTAGGTAATAGTGCACCTGGACCGATGATTCGCAGAGCACAGCGTTGGATATGATCCAGGCGTTGCAGGTAGCTGGGCGGAGCACCTATCCAGATGAGGGGGGCATACTCCATAACTGGTCGAACAAATGCCTTGTATACTGTGGTGCGGCCGGCTGGAGAGAGAATGTGCGCTGCACGGCGCAGGAAGCCCAGGCGTTGTTTGGCTCGAGTGGCAACCTTCCGGAGATGAGTGCTGAATGACAGCTTCGAGTCAAAGGTCACTCCAAGTAAAGAGAGAGCCTTCTCCTCAAGGACAGGAGTGCCGCCGAAGACAATGCGAGGCAAATTGATGGGGGTTCTGCGGAGAGTGGCGGTCATGGCTTGGGACTTCGACGGTTCGAAGGAGATGCGCCATCTGCGGCCCCACTGATGCAAGCGATCAACAGAAGTCTGGAGGCTCAATGCTGCGTCGGCTGGGGATGTGTCGAGGGATATCAGGCTGTACAAGGTAGTATCGTCGGCGTACGCCTCTAGGTGGGCTCCGGGTGACAGGGTCTCTGAGGCGTCGTTCACGTAAATCAGGAAGAGTGTAGGGCCGAGTATGCTCCCTTGGGGAACTCCTGCTGATATGGTATACAGCGATGAGGTTTGGCCGCCCACCAAGCATTGAATGGACCGTCCACCTAGGTAGGAAGAGAGCCAGGTATGCAGGGGGCCGCCAATGCCAAGATGGCGGACTTTGTGGAGGAGGCCAGCATGGGACACACGGTCGAATGCTCCGGCAATATCCACGGCTAGAATACGTGCTGCACCGCCTCGGCCGACGGCTGTGATCCAGGCGTGGTGTAGAGCCTGTAGCGCATCTGAGGTCCCGAGGCGGCGACGAAACCCGAACTGGTGGGGTGTCAGGAGTTTGTAACGCTCAAGGTGATTCATGAGCTGACGATTGATAACGCTCTCCATGATCTTAGAGATTATGCTCAGCAGTGAAACTGGACGATAATTCCTTAGGGCGGATCGTGAAGATCGCTTGTGGATTGGAACCACGCTGGCAGTCTTCCACATTTGTGGCTGGACTCCGTGCTGGAAGCAAAGAGCAAAGAGCTGACACAGTGGCTTGGCAAGTTCTCTGGCGCATTCCTTCAAGACACGAGCGGAAATACCGTCGGGTCCAGTCGCCTTTGAGGCATCCAGGCGAGCTAAAAGCCGGTGGACTGCATCCGGGCGAAAGTGGACTGTCGTTAGTGCAGGTGCGTCAGCGAATGCCGTGTCCGGTAAGTCCATCGTGGTAAGGTCGCGGCCTTGCACACTGCACTTGCGGGAAAAGAAACGTGCGAAAGCCTCCGATTTCTCATAGCTTGTGGCCCTCTCGCAACCTTCACTATCAACCAGCAGGGGAATGTCAGTGTTCCGACCCTCGCCACAAGCGCACTTTAGCTTCGTCCACCATTCCTTCTCCTTCAGGGACCCATTCGACAAGCTATGTCTGAGGCTGTTCTCTTTGGAAACTCTAGATCTAGCAAGGACTGCGATAGCATGCATTGTTTACAGAACGGGTAAACTCATGTTTCAGTGCAAAATCGTGAGGGTGCTTCCTCCAAGTGCGCCAGCGTTTGTCCTTCTCCTTCATGGCGGCTGCACACTCAGGTGTCCACCATTTCGGATCCGTTGACTTCACTGTCAGTGTCTTGGACGGAACGAACTGGGAAACGGCTTTCATGATTGTGGCAGTAACGTGCTCACACGAAGTTTCTGGGTTGGCAGTAATGACGGTTGACCAATCAACCTGGCGGAAAAAGGATCGGAGGCGGTTCCAGTCTGCCTTTTCATAGCGCCAGACAGTTCGTTGCACCGCCGCTTCATGGGTAGGAAGAACACCTGTGAAGTCCGAAAGAATTACAGCGTGGTCAGATCGACCAATAGGGGACATTATCTGCGTGGTCACTGGAGAGTTGAACGTGGACATCACCAGGTCGAGTGTGTTATCCCCGCGAGTAGGACTCTGAACGTGCTGCGTGAGAAAGTGGGCTGTGCATGTGTCTTCGAGGGCTTCCCCCGCAGGTGTGGTCTTCGAGCTATGGAGCCAATTGCGGTTATGCACGTTAAAATCACCGGCGAGTATGAGGTTGGCACCAAGTGCACGAGCAGAGGGAAGGATGTCATCGAGATGGTTAATGAGCGTAAGGTCACTGGGCCTCGTCGAACCTGGCCTGTAAGCAGCGCCCAAGACTATCTTTTGTCCAGGGGACAATTGAATGGATAGCCAAATGAGTTCGTGATGTGGAGAAAATAACTCATCAATTACCATGGCTGGGAGTGTAGACCTGATCCATACGGCCACTCCGCCACCGCGTGCTGTTCGATCCAGCCGGAAGGTGGTGTAGCCAGGGAATGTGGAGTCGGATGGTGGAACGGTTTCAGAGGAAAACTTTGTTTCCGTCACTACTGCTATGTCGGGATTATGTTGGTACAGTGTGTGCTGGAACTCAGCTAGCTTGTTTCCTAAGCTAAATGCATTGGTGCAAAGGAGTCTGAGTGAACATTTAACGGTATTGTGATGAATGACAGAACTAGGCATGGGTGTAAAAATGAAAGGTAAATGTGTATTAAAGCGGTAAGTTTCTGAAGTGACTTACTGCAGGACTTGTTGGCCACTCTCAGGAGATTTTCGTTTCCGTTTTTTCCGTTGCTTGGATCCAGTGGTGGTGGCACTCTGGTCCCGATCAGGTGTGACGCTATGGCGTGAACGCTTGGATCGGTTGACTTCCCACCCGCCAGAATCAGGATCATCGTCGCTGTGGCCTCCCAACTGTGGGCCTAGGGCTGTACATGCATCGCTGTCTGCCTTCTTGGCCTCTCTGTCGCAGTCGCAGGGCAAGTTAGACAGCTGCTGGTTTTCTGGCTTGGATAAGCTTTCGTTGTCGACCAATGATTCAGTATCAGCAGAAAGAAGCAACTCTTCAGACTCAGAGGAGCTGGAGTCGCTCTTGTCAGCTGCTGGGAGATCCTGCTTAGACTTGGATGTTGGGCATTGTGATTGGGCTTTACTTTGCTGCTCTGTCTGGGCTGGGTTTGCGACCACATCAGACAGGAGTCGACGTGTGCGTTCAGTGTCTGTACATGTAGGTGACGTTGAATGCCGTGACTGCTGTGTACTACCGGTACTGGCAGTGGTACTGCGGGCCTCAGGGCAGTCCTTGGCAAGGTGCTCTGGCTTGCTGCAAATCCGACACGTGGGCTTTTGGCCACTATAATGTACGCGGAAAGTGCCTTTCCCGTCTCTGGATTTCACGTACGAAGGTACGGCTTTATTCGACCCCAGTACAAAGGTTGCAAAACGGACTCCGGTTGCAATAACAACGTTGTCCCGTACCTTAAGTTTACCGTGGCGGATGGCGCCCTGCACGGTACCGTATGGAGCAAGTGCGGCTGTAATGGCGCCATCCGACACCCACACAGGAACATCGTGAATGTGCAACTGAACATGAGTGTTTTCTGTCAAGGATTTTGGAAGGATATGTTGTCCATTGATATGGAAACCATTCTTCACGACTAACTGGGCAAGCTGGATATCTGTGAACGTTAATCTGCATTGGCCTACCGAACTGACCTGGATAGATAGGATGAGCTCAGCTCCTATTCCGTGTTGCTCGAGGCAGCTCACGTACTCGGCGAGTTTCAAATCCTTTGGAGCTGGAAATATCACAGTTCGGGCCATCAGGTCCCTGGCGCTTACTTTCCGCCATGGGTCGACTTCAGCTGGTTCCCGAGATGTATCAGTGGTCTCCATGATCCCGGAACGGGCATATGAGGGGCTAAAACGCCCAACCACGAGATTTTTTTCAGAGCTAAAAAAAGCTTTACCACACGTCACTGAGACAAAAAAAAAATGCTGGCAAACCTGCTGCACGATGCGGGTCAGTTGAAGGGAGGTGGAGTCGCCTTTACGAAACCCAGATTGTGCGGGACTCAGAAACGGCGAAACATGTCTGTATAAGTGGTCATAAAAGATGCGTTCACATACTTTGGACACGCAGGGAAGAAGAGAGATAGGGCGGTAGTTTGCAGGTTCGTGGCGGGAACCTTTCTTGAATACAGGTATGACTTTCGCTGTTTTCCATGCGGAAGGGAATATGCCCGTGGTAAATGACATGTTGAAAATATGGCACAAAGGGAATGCTATGGATGGTGCCAGGGCCTTGAGGACCCGGTTGGGGATGCCGTCAGGACCAGACGCCTTGCACGTCGGAAGCTTCTTCAGATGACGCCGGACAGTGGCAGTTGTGGTGATGACGGACGTGAAACAAGCTGAGGGCTCCGAGGGGGTGAGAATAGGGGGAATAGAGAGCAACGGGTCATCTGGCCGAGTCACAGAGGCAAACTGGGCGTTTAGTGCCGTAGCTTTGGCCAAAGGGTCAGCCGCCTGCTGAGTCCCTGTTGTGAGTGACGGAATTTCCCGTGATACGTTTCGAATTCTTGCTTGTCTCACAAACTGGTGAAGCGATGGACGGTGTCTACCCTGCAAAGTAGTTTGCACTGAGCGGATATAAGCTCTGTACTTTGTCCGCGTCAGGGTTTTCACTATATTTCGCTGCTGTTGGTATGCTTGTTTGTTTTGTTGTGTTGGGTACTTCTTAAAAATGCTATAGAGATCATATTTCCACTTGATTGCTGTGCGGAGATGGGCATCAACCCAGGGTGGCTGACTGGGCCGTGGGCAGCGGTGAGAATACGGCTGCTTTCCGAATGGCCAGAGGTGCTTCTCAAGGGCACTGTTGAGAATGGAAGAAAAGTGCGAAAGCGCATCATTGACGTTGCTGGCACGCAGGTGCCAGCTCCAGTCAATATCAGAGAGCTCTGCATTCACACTATCCCAGACGGAAGATGGCACGGATTTAAAGTCATATTCCGGCTTTGCAGGAACATTGCTGAAGTGGCTTCGGGGTGCAGCAGCGGGATGTCCGCTTGCAGCAGGTTCCTCACGGTAAACAGCATCAGTAGGCAGTAGGAAATTACTGAGGATCTGTGCGTGGTCAGATGCACCAAGAGGAGCAACAGATGTAACAGAGAGTAGTAGGTGAGGATGATCCGTGAGTACAACGTCAATACACGATGTTGAGCCGTGGGGGGTAAAGTGTGTGGGGAATGTCACCATTTGCTCAAGGCCAAAACAAGAGAAGAGGTTACGGAACTCCCTTCCAGCACGATTCGTGGTGTCACTAGGAGACCAGTCAGAGTGGCGAGCATTCAAGTCTCCTGCAAGTACAATCGCCGAATTGGGGAGGCTAATATTGGACAGACAGTCCTCTAGGAGGTCACTAAATGCCTGGACTTGGGAGATGCTGTCTCCAGGGGGTCTGTAAACAGAGCAGATGATGAGGGGGAGTGAGGGAAGGATCACTGGCCGCAATTCGAGCCAAACCGCCTCCAGTCCACAGCGCTCAAGGTCGAAGCGGCGCTTGATGGACATGAACGATCTGTCAGCTACAAGAGTAGCAACACCGCCATAGCCTCTTGCTGGCAGGTTATCAGAGCTGGTCGTGGGTGGGCGGTCCAGGCGGTATGACGTGTAGCCTGGAATTGAGACGTCTATGGCAGCTGTCAGCCACGTTTCACATAGGCAGATTATGTCTGGAGAATACTGCTCACAGACTTGAATAAGCTCAGCTAACTTATTAACTATGGAGCGGCAGTTAAGTGAGAGCACTGAGAAGGATGAAGGTAATTGGGCAGGTTGATTGGGAGTTTTATTAGTTTGTCGTCCAGAATCAGGAAGGAATGGTGGCGCAAGTGGATTGAGCGACGCACTCAGTTCTCTTGAGTGACGCGGTCTGATTTGAAGCGCCATTCACGAACCGAAATGCCACTTGGCCAGAAGTCTAGACTCTGGACCTTCTGCCAATGCTCCTCCGAAATAACAAGGTGGGCATACGCCAGACCAAAATACCGTGCCGCAGATACTGAGCATTTGATTACAGTCACACTGCGGTCCTCGCACCATTTAGCGATTGAACTTGCCGAGCAACCGACATCAACACGGCCAACGTAGACGGCCTTGCACCTTAGCCGACTGGCACCCCTTAACCGGTCGTGCTTGCGTGCAGGGCGCTGATAGCAAGATGTCACCGTTGCCTGAAGTGCGGGCTCCGTTACTGAGCCTGCATTCGTCCTGTCTGGTGCAGCCTGGGCAGCCTTGGCACGACAGCCATCGGTAGCCGGCGCAGCCGCAGCCCTGGAGTAGGAGTGGGGGTGCATCTGCGCCTGGCACGCACCCACAGCCTGCGCGGGCCGTGGATGTACCCGCGGTGAAGGACTGGTACAGGCTGGTTGGGTGCCGGCCAGGCACCCCTCCAGCTTCCTTACTCGACTGCAAGTTACGTCCGCGCTAGCAGCCACACGTCGGATTTCTTCGCCTTGCGACCTGATCGCTTGCTCCAAGGGTCCGGTATCCGTCTTCTCAAGCCTTCTTTCAAGAATATTGAGTCGAGTATCCAAGCCATTGAACGAGTTACTGACGGTATTTTTTTGTATTGTATTTTATTATTTTACTTGGGCATTCCCAACAGACCCTAAGGTCTTCTTACAGGGTGCCCAAGATGAATGAAATTGTTAAGTTCCTGGCGAAATGAATTGGGGATATGATTTGTGCGAAGGGATTCGGGAAGCGCATTAAAGCGGTCAGCACCAAGGAATGAAATAGATCTGTATCCAGCTTGGGCTTGCACAATGGGTAAGGAAAGGGAATAATTGACTTGGCCGCGGGTTACTCTGTCTGTGTGAGCGCAGTCACGGCGAAGGGAGAACATGTCAGAGAGGAGTGAACTGCAGATATTGTGGATGCAACGGAACACGAAGAATATGGACTTAGTATGATATCTTTTGTCTAAGCTAATTATGTGGTATCGCTCAAGCAAGTATGATGTCCGCGTGAATGTGTCATGCTCAAATATGCATCTAAGGGCTCTCTTACTTATGCGTAGCAGCTGATCTCTCACATTGTCAGCGAGGCAGTGGACATAGGCAGTGCTGGCGTACTCGAGCTTGCTCTGGACTACTGACAAGTAGAACTGCCTTCTGGCCTGGACAGCAAGGTTCCTCCTTCCACGTCGAAAAGCACCTAGTTTCTTTCCGATGTCTTCCCTGAGGGAGTTAACGTGGGCACTGAAACTTAAAGTTGAATCGAGAGTCAGTCCTAGATACTTAACTTCGTCAGACGGGGCAATAACAGTCGAACCACAGACAATGCTCAGGTTAGGTGGGGGATGTGAGCGTCTGCTGTGGATCAGTAGTACTTGGCTCTTGCTGGAGTTCAGGAGCAGGCCGCGATCTGTGAGGTGCTGCTTAACCACTGAAAAATCGTCTTCTAAGTAAGACATGAGAATTCGTGGACACTTTCCAGAGGCATACATGGTGGTGTCGTCTGCATAAAGAAGGCATTGGGAACGCAATGGCAGAGTGGGGACAAGTCGAGTGTAGATGCTGAAGAGGGTAGGGCCTAGGACGGAACCCTGGGGAACGCCCCTAGTGCAGGTTCTACAGTCACTTGAGGTTCCGTTCACTTCTACGCGTTGCTGTCGGTGAGACAGATACGACTTGAACCACTCAAGAGCATTTCCACGGATCTTCAGATTGTGAAGGTCATCTATTAGCGTTTGATGGTGGACGCGGTCAAAGGCTTTGCTCATATCGAGCAGCAGTACGGCCGTATAGTCTCCGGTATCCATGCTTCTCTGCCAGTTGTTGATGGCAAGTGTTAAAAGGTCCTCAGTACTGTGGTTCCGCCTGTATGCAAACTGTTCATTTGGAATTGCTCCGGGTGTGATGTCCAGATGGTCGTGAAGCTGCTGGAGCACTAGTGATTCCAAGACTTTGGAGATAATGGGCAGTAGCGAGACTGGGCGATAGTTGGAACTGTCGTAGGGGTCGCCTTTCTTAAACACTGGACACACAGACGCTAGTTTGTAGGCTGACGGTACCTTTCCGCTAGACAATGACTGGTTGAAGATGGAACGGCTGACACCTCCTCACGGATATGAGCAATGGAATCTAGAACCGTTTCCATGCGCTCTTCTAAAAGATCTCTCATACAGGTGCGGAACTGTTTCATGAGGTGGTCTGCATTTACGATGCCAACAGAGTCCACACAAGGTCAGGTGATAACGACACGCGCTCATGGCTGGGACAAGGTGTGTGATGTGCTGAAATAGAGAGTTTACGCTTCAGGTTTTTTCACTTTCCAACGTGAGGAAAAGCGTGTGCAGAATGGCATTTTTTCACTGTGATCAATGAGCTGAGATGGCCCTCTGTCGAGTTGAAATCTCGAGTTGCAACGTGACATGCGCCATTTTGATCGTGAGATATCACTTTCTAATTTGAAAGAAACGTGAAGCGTACAGTAAGACCTCTAGTAAGTACTATGACGTAAGAGCAGGGGTAGTCGAATCCATGCAGCAGAGTCTTATCTTACAGTTGATGGAGAAGACCAGTGGGTTTTAAAGAGCAATGGTGTCAGTCAATCAACACGCAGGCAATGAGTGCGGAGCATCAAACGTTGGGTTGACACATGGCACCAGCGCTCGGATAGGTGGATGTGATAATTATGATGGTATCATGTGGGACGTAGTGAAATCGCCAAATGCATACATGTACATGTGTCCAGTACACCTCTATATTTTTTTTCATTTTTTTCATTGCAACCAAGCCTCTTGTACGGGCAAAATAAACATAATAATAATTATTACGAGTGCAACCTCAACAGCACCGGAAGAAAAACGAGCAAAAATGGCTGTGAAAACAGTCGAGAGAGCAAAACTGGCTGTGAAAACCGTCTAGTACTACAGTCTAGTACTGCAGTCTAGTACTACAGTCTAATGTCATAAAATGGCTGTAAATACAGGCTAATGTAAATAATAAAAATTAGAAGTACTTCCAAATGTCCAACTACAATGTACTAGATACACAAGTACCCAAACTCCAGTTTTACCAATAATGTAATGTCGACAGTCCACAACACAAGAGAGAGATTGGAAGCTGTGTCGCCTAATGTCTTTTTCTTCATGTGATAGTTGTATACTTTTTTTTTTTTTACGGGGTAACGGCCTCTTTTACGGGCAAAATAAAGTCATGTAGACATGAAAAAAATTGAGATACCATGAAAGTTAAAATAGAATTTTATTCAAGTACAATACATTGGGAAACTCCAAGAAATTCCACGGAAAACGGACGGAATTCAGATTTCAATGGCCGGTGCCTACCCCAGCACCATCCTGCGTCGACAGGCCTGTCAGGCGCCTTCTAGACCCGCGTAGCAGGAGGTCGACTGCATGGATCACTGCAAACTGGCTGCGAACTCGCACCCAAGCCATGATGATAGAAAATGGCTTGTCCCACTTGAGGGCGAGGCGACCAGCAAGTCGCTTCTGGTAGCTGGCGTATTCGCGATGTAGCACCCCATCCGTGGAACAAACCAGTGGTGTGAACGACCCACGGAGGTCCTCGGAGGCCTGACGACACTTCTTTTTCTTCGCGTTAGCAGCGCGGTTGGAAGTAGCTTCCCAGGATGAATGGGAGTAACTGGGTGCGTTGGCATCAATGATGCGATTATCAAAAAACGCCACCCTGTTATCCTCCCACACACCCCGGGCAAGCCAATCTGCCCGAAGAGCAGGCTGCCCCGTCCGATCACCCTCCGGCACCATGATCGGCTCGACGACAACACCACCGAATGCCATATCAGCTAGCTTTGCATCGCTATCACGCAGATCATTGTGGCCTCGCTTGATAAGTCCACCTTTCGGGCAGTCAAGGCCATGCTGGAGAGAGAAAGGCTTCCCGCAACCATCACAATGCGCTGGCAGGGCAAGCGGCTGCCGACCATAGCGGATGGCAAGTTGATCGCGGAATTCTGTACTCGACAGATCATACCCCTCGCGCTTCAGGGGCAACACCGTAAGCCATCCGGAGGCATTTCCCCGTACGATGCGGGAGAGGGTGCGCTCCTCAAGCTGTGGCAGGTCACTGAGAATTGATTGGCTGATTTCAGCGGAAATCACATCTCGTTCCCTGCTGATTTGGCTAGTGATGCGGCGACAGTGAGCGCTGTGGTCATTTACGTTTACGGGGTTACCAGATTGGATTGAGTTGCGCAGGATGTCAATGTACTACAATGTACTTAGTACAGTCATGTCAAAAACCGGACACCTCTATGCTTGGTGTATTTAAGCCTTATTTCGTACTGTTGTGCCCAGCGCGGGCGTGCGACTAGCTGGTTTGGATATGACAGCGTTGTGAATGACCGAGAGTCCTCTACGTCTGTTATCACCGTCCAGGAGCGACACTGGCTCACGCCGCTATCTGGTGTTCACGAGGTGTTTGTCGCGCTGGAAACGGAGTGTCTCTGTAAGTTTGTATCCCTGGTGATGTTTGTCCCTGAAGAGCACTATATAAGTGGTGCTCTTCAGGCACAATCTTCCTCAGCCCACTCAAGCTCAACTGATCAGGGGTGTATTCCCCGAAACACTGTGTATTGAGCAGGAAGTGGTGCTTTCTTGCAGGTTTTGCTGAGTCGAAGGTTCGATTGACTTCTCGTGTTCTCTGGATGGCAGTCGTGATTCAGTGAAGTGTCAAGTGGGTGGAATAGCGCGAACTCCAGTGTGGGAGCAAACCCATTCCTATTTAAGCCTTGATTGATTTTTTTAATTTCTGCCAGTCGGCTACTATCAATTTTATTCTTTGGGGATAGACAAGGGGACGTAGCCATGTAGGGGTCACCGGGTGTGAGCCCGCATTTCGGCACCAGGAGTTACAGCTCGCTGGACTCGACTCTGCTGAGTGAATTACATGTGGTAACCGGACGTGTAAACAGTTGTATAGACCACGTTTCGCCAGGGGATTTCAGATTTTTATTTACTAATGGGGTTTATTGGGGTTTCATTGGTGGGAGGTATGCACCAAGCCAATGCTGGATTGCTCGGGAACCTAGACGCTCTGCAGAGCCTGCGAGCCATTGCCCATGACCGACCCGCATGGCGAGATCTATGCATGAAGATCTGTGCATCGTGACATTCCGACAGATCCTGAAACAGTCAAACTCAGGAAATAGCACTATTATTATCACTCAGGCTGCAATATTCAATGACATTAAAGACATATTCATAAATGACATTATAGACATATTCATAAATGACATATAGACATATTCATAAATGACATATCTTCAACACCCATGAGCTACATTGTATAATAGATAAAAATAATTATTATTATTATTACGAAGTAGTGGTTGCGACTTCGGCGATGATTTGTAAGAAAAGGTTTGCTCCCCACACCGGAGCTCGCGCTATTTCGCCGACTTTACTTGACACTTGACTGACTCACGACTGCCATCCAGAGCACACGAGAAGTCCATCGAACCTTCGACTCGGCAAACCTGCAAGAAAGCACCACTCCCTGCTCAATACACAGTGTTTCGGGGAATTCACCCCTCATCAGTTGAGCTTGAGTAGGCTGAGGAAGATTGTGCCTGAAGAGCACCACTTATATAGTGCTCTCCAGGCACCAACATCACCAGGGATACAAACTTACAGAGACGCTCCGTTTCCAGCGCGACAAACACCTCGTGAACACCAGATAGCAGCGTGAGTCAGTGTCGCTCCTGGACGGTGAGACAGACGTCGAGGACCCTCGGTCATTCGCAACGCTGTCACCTCCAAACCAACTAGTCGCAAGCCCGCGCTGGGCACAACTGTACGAAGTAGTGGTTGCGACTTCGGCGATGATTTGTAAGAAAAGGTTTGCTCCCCACACCGGAGCTCGCGCTATTCCGCCGACTTTACTTGACACTTGACTGACTCACGACTGCCATCCAGAGCACACGAGAAGTCCATCGAACCATTAGCTTCCCTGGATACAGCTCACCACTTCGGTTGGACAGAACGGCACATGGGGGAGGGGTAGCCATCTGGGTGAAGTCGTCACTCCCCTCCTTGCTCATCCCTGAACTCATGTCCCCCGCACATGAGATCATCTGGGTTTCTCTCCAGCTGGCCCCAGGTCTCCGCACCGTCTTGAGAGCAGTGTATCGGCCGGGGTCCTGTGCCCCTGGCGACCTTACCTTAATCGATCATCTCGACAACATCCTCCCAGAAGCTAGACACCAGGGCTCCCACATCATCCTAGCTGGCGATTTCAACGTGCACAACCGGGCTTGGCTGAACAGCTCGAAAACTACGCCTGCAGGCGAGGCTCTCGAAGATACCTGCGCTGCCCATCTTCTTGTCCAGCATGTCACAGTACCGACTCGTGGAGACAACCCGCTAGATCTCATAATGTCAACGTTCACGTCCCCAGTAACTACACGTATACTTCCGCCCCTCGGTCGATCTGACCATGCAGTTGTACTGTCAGACTTTTCTTCCGTGCTCCCCAGACATGAACCCCCTGTTAAGCGAACAGTATTTCGCTACAACAGGGCAGACTGGGATCGCCTCAGGGCGCACCTTCGCAACGTGGAATGGGGTGATATCATCACGGAGGACCCAGAAACTTCCTGTGAGCAGGTTACCGCTTCCATTACTGCAGCTGTTGCACAGTTTGTCCCATCCAAAGTCCTGGAAACGAGGCCTTCCGATCCGGTATGGTGGACGCCTGAATGCACCCAGACCGAGAGGGAGAAGGAGAAGCGCTGGCGCGACTGGAGAAAACACCCTTATGACCCAGCACTTCAGCAGGCATTCACCGATTCCGTGACTGTAGCGATCGCCACCCAGTTCCGATCACGACGTGCAAAGGAGGACAGCCTCCGTCACAGCCTCTCAACTGGGTCCCTCAGAGACAAACAGTGGTGGACGAAGTTGAAGAACGCTGCTGGCACACAGCCCGAAATTCCCCTAGTTGTCGACTCTGACGGCCGCGAGTGGGCAACGAGCTCAGAGAAAGCAGAGGCATTCGCTCGCTTCTTCTCGAAGAAATGTAGCGTTGCCGGTCCGGACCTTGTGGAGGCTGACCTACCGGACCCTGCTCCCTCAGAGGCTCCACCTCTTCGCACCATCCGCTTCCGCCCACAGGCTGTACGCCGCCTCCTGGCAAGGCTCAACGTCTCCAAGGCTACCGGGCCTGACGGTATTTCTGCTCGCGTCCTTAAGGAATGTGCTCATGAGCTCGCAGAGCCACTGTCCAAGTTATTTGCTTTATGCTTCCGGTCTGGAGTGCAACCTAGGATGTGGAAGACGGCCAACGTGGTTCCGATCCACAAGCGGTCTTCCCGCTCAACCCTTAAGAACTACAGGCCCGTATCCTTACTGTGCATAATCTCGAAAGTAATGGAAACTCTTGTAAACAGACACATCGTAAACTATTTTGAAGACCATCATCTGCTCACGTCCCACCAGTTTGGATTTCGCAGAGGCCTCGGAACATCGGACGCTTTGCAAGCTCTCCAAACTGCCTGGGCAAGCGCTGTGGGCTGTGGAGGGGCGGCTCGTATCCTTGCTGTGGACATCGCAGGAGCGTTTGATCGTGTCTCGCATGTCGGCCTCCTCCACAAGGTACGTAGCCTAGGCATAGATGGTCCGCTTCAGAGATGGCTGGCGTCGTACCTGGACACCCGTTCCCTACAGTGCCTCGTTGGAGGGCGGACGTCATCTAGGTATACGACCTCCGCTGGAGTCCCCCAGGGAAGCATCCTTGGACCAACGCTTTTCCTGGCCTACGTCAACGACGCGCCAGATGTTCTCGCTGACGGCGCCAGCTTAGAAGCCTATGCTGATGATACAACTTTGTACAGCTTAGTCACCTCCCAGCAGACCCCAACAGTCGCCGCGCAGTCACTGCAGGTGTCCGTTGACCGACTGCACGAGTGGGGTCGTACATGGAAAGTGATGTTTGAACCGACCAAATCCCAGGCCATGACAGCCACCCTCAGACGCACCGGCTTAGATCTCCCCCCACTCCTGTTTGGTGGCACACTGGTGCCCGAGACAACTACCATCACCCTCCTTGGTGTGAAGGTGGACGCCAAGTTGACCTTCAGCGATCACCTACGCTCCGTAGCCACCCGTGCACGCCAACGGCTTGGGGTCCTAAACAAAGCCGCCCACATACTCACCCCCGCCGGCCGGACGACCGTATACAAGGCGTTCGTACGACCAGTCATGGAGTATGCGCCTCTTGTATGGATGGGAGCTGCGCTGAGTCACCTCCAGCGTCTGAACAATGTTCAGCGCCGCGCGCTTCATGCTATCGGCCCTGGGGCACACCTACCCAGCCTGGCCATCCGCCGCACTGTTGCCTCGCTTGCCTGCCTGTACAAGCTGCACTACTTGCCTGGTCCTTCGCAGCTGCTCTCTGTGTTTCCACCGCGCCACATCATCTCTACCAACCCCAGAACTCGCAGCGAGCACGGTGCTGTCAGTGGCCATGACCACCAGCTCCAACACCAGCTGCCTGCATCTGCCCCGCTGGCACTGAAGCGCTCGTTCCCACACTGCAGCATCAGCGATTGGAACTCCCTCCCTGCCGCTCTCCTATCCCAGCCTCCACACAGCAAGAGAATGCAATCATTCAAAACGAATGTTTACCGCCATCTTCGCAGCACAAACTGGCTCTGGGCAGTCGATTCCCTATGAATAGTATGACGCTAAGACAGTTTCTCCCCCACAATCGCTCGTGTTAAGCCTTGGGTTTTTGCATCTTTCTCACCTGTACAGCTCTATCTTCTTCTTTTTTCATTGTTTTTGGTGCGTGTTTTTGGCCGTGACGCCGAGACCTCAGGTCGGCAGAGTCATCAATGCCCCACCATCACTGCTGCGTCTCGGTGCAGCGCCTGCTCATTAGTTGTCACGTTTGTCCTAGTCTCCGTACCATTGTCTTTCCTTATTCTTTTCGAGCTGGTTATGTGAACGTAGTAAAAAAAAAAAAAAAACCCTTCGACTCGGCAAACCTGCAAGAAAGCACACGCATTATTATTATAAAATTTTTGATAGGGCAATCCCCACAGGCCTAAGGCCTTCTTACAGGGTACCCTAAATGTGCCAATAACGGAAGCGAGAAACAGATGTGCAAAGGCGAATGTCAGCAGGTAGAGAGTTCCAACGATCTGAGCCTAGAAAACTAAGAGAAAAAAGACCATACCGATTTAAAGCAGCGGGAAGAGTAAGGGCTTTAGAAACTTGAGAGCGTGTGCGGGAGTTTGTGTGTGACGATGCACTGCGCAACGAAAAAAACAACTAGAGAGTAGGGGCTTGCTAGATCATTTAGTGAACGAAAAATAAGAACAAAAAGTCTGAGCTGATAGCGAGCGACCAGTGGGAGTAAATGGTTGCGTTTTTGTAGTGCACTGATGCTGTTGAAGCGAGTGAGGTTGAACACCGTGCGCAAGGCACGTCTACTCAAGCGAACCAGGCGCTCATATTGACCCTCACGAAGGCAGTGAGCAAACGCATTTGACCCATACTCGAGAACTGATTGGATGGACGATATGTAGAATGTTTTCTTGGCGTGCTCCGTGAGTTGGTGTCGTATCTTCCTGAACACAGCGATCTTGTTTCCAATCTTGCGCTCAAGGTGGGCGATGTGGGCACCAAAAGTAAGGTGTTCATCCAAAACGATTCCAAGGTACTTCACTTCAGGCAAAGGGGCAACTGAGGTGTTGTTCAGTTGAAGGCTGACGTCAGGGGTCAAAGGTGTGGACTTCGACCTGAAGATTATGAACTGAGTCTTGTCCGGATTGAGGCAGAGATAATTATATCATTATATCATCGTTCAAGCTCAATTTTTCTGTACTCTGGTACGGAGTGCGGCTGATGGCAGTACTAATCCTGCTCATATCTACACATTATATATGGGTGCGTGTTTATCTTACTTAGCTACACAAACCACGTTACCATGGAAACTGACTGAACTTGATACTTTTGCTTTCGCTGGAACTCAGTGTCCTTATTTCTTCAGATTTAATAATTCATGACTGTTTTCCTCATTTTCATCGAATAATATCCTTGGCTCACTATCTCAGCTAATGAATAGTTGCTTGGTTGTGGTTGTGGTTGCAAAGTATGAATCTCAGAGTAGCAACAAGCTAGCATTGTGTGTAATACGCTCGACTCCGCGGTATGGAGCTCTCTCAGCATATTCTGGGTAAATATCCTCCAGCATATGCAGTAAAATATGATTTCTTCAAGAAATCCCTTTGTTGTCATTTTATCATTCTTTTCTGTTGTATGCGTACCATTATTATTGGGCTGGCTTCAATTATGTTCTCTGCTGGTCACGCGAGAGAATATATTGGAGGCTGCTCACACTAGAGAGATCAGACACACAGAGGTACTTTGCACTAACACAAAACTGCTAGCCCTGCCACTAACCCATGACCTACATGCAGCATACACAGTTTTTCCCACGCTGCATGCTCGGAGTACAAAATCAACATCCAGTGCAGAGCACCACAATAAACAAACACCAATATTTCTCCTGACATAGATACCGGTGTGGCCAAAATCAACACCCTTATGTTGCCTGATGATAGCATAGCGTAAAACTCAGAGTTGCAATAGCCTAGCCTTGCCTCTTGTTTAGAGGCGAAACAAGTATCTATTGTGACCAATTGATGCACTCATTCATAATATTCGATTGATGATCCGATTCCAATACACCACACCACCACATTGCGCTCTTGGCCGATCCAAACCATAATGGCCCGGCCGTCGCTACTTCTCCTCGAGCATCCGATTATTTCGACTATTTTATCCAAATTTAAATGCGCTAGATTTGTGAGTTCTCGACCAATTCAGAAGACATTATTAATTTTGTGAACATAGAAGAAAAGTCGCCAACGTCCTGTACTACAGAGTGTAAAGTAGCGATTCTCATCAGTACGGTAGTGACGTGCATATCGGCGCATGTGCATATACCCGGGCATACGCGCACCCTCACAAATAAGCGAATGGGCTTATTAGTAAACCTAAATGCAATTCTATCCGCGACACACAGGCACCACAAAACACCATGTTCACATACTTTGCGGTATTGCACTATGTGCATATTTATGCAAGGTACCGATATGCTAGCAACTCAAGCGCATGCGCCTATGTGTGAGACAAAACGACCCGCAAAAATAGCATTATTATAACGCAAAAATTTACTCATACCAGCGCATAAGCGCATGTGCCTTTATGTGCGTCACTACGGTACTATCATATCTCATAACTAACGTAACTCGTTACTTGCCGTGGTGATAGGATAGTCCAAGTCATAAAATACTGACTCAAAGGCATGCATGACGCGGGGGTAATACCCTTGTTGTTCTGTTTGCTCGTTCTACCTTTTGACGCCCATCGCCGGAGTCGATGATAACGATGCTACAGCAGAAGCTATAGCAGCTTGTGCTGGGATTGCACCATACAACAGCTTGCAAGACTGAAGAATTGATCACCACTATTCAGCCTGGTCTACACCACACAGCTATGAAGTGGCTTTTTCTGGCCAGTGAATCCCAATTTTTTGGTCTTTTTCATTTTCGTCCAGTATCTCATAACTAACGTAACTCGTTACTTGCCGTGGTGATCGCATCGTCCAAGTCATAAAGGCATGCATGACGCGGGGGTAATACCCTTGTTGTTCTGTTTACTCGTTCTACCTTTTGACGCCCATCTCCGGAGTCGATGATAACGATGCTACAGCAGAAGCCATAGCAGCTTGTGCTGGGATTGCACCATACAACAGCTTGCAAGACTGAAGAATTGATCACCACTATTCAGCCTGGTCTACACCACACAGCTATGAAGTGGCTTTTTCTGGCCAGTGAATCCCAATTTTTTGGTCTTTTTCATTTTCGTCCAGTGTCTCATAACTAACGTAACTCGTTACTTGCCGTGGTGATCGCATCGTCCAAGTCATAAAATACTGACTCAAAGGCATGCATGACGCGGGGGTAATACCCTTGTTGTTCTGTTTACTCGTTCTACCTTTTGACGCCCATCGCCGGAGTCGATGATAGCGATGCTACAGCAGAAGCCATAGCAGCTTGTGCTGGGATTGCACCATTCAACAGCTTGCAAGGCTGAAGAATTGAGCGCCACTATTCAGCCTGGTCTACCCCACTTAGCTATGAAGTGGCTTTTTCTGGCCAGTGAATCCCTACTTTTTGGTCTTTCTCAAATTTTTTCCCCGCACACATCACACCACATACTCCGGCATGCACTGGCTGTTGGTAACCATCCAAGAGAATGAAAGAAAACAGTAGTAACGGTAGGAGATGCAGCATCCATGACTCGATCGCGGCTTGAGGGAGGTGGCGTTCAGCCGTTCTCCAGGTGCCGATCATACCGGTAATCGGTTGGACTGATTTTCGGCAAACCGTATAATATCCATGCCCTAAAGCTAAACCACAACCCTGGGCAGGAGATTTGTGCGGAATATTGGTTGCAGCCAGTCCGCGGGATTCTACGGTGACCCTTTTTCTTGTACTGATAAGTGATATTCAGCCTTACACACTGGGTCTGAGTGTCACGGTTACGAAGTAGAGTGTGCAGACACACACACATTTTTCGATGCCTAGTTGCAACGCTGACGCCGAGACCTCTGGTCGGTTGAGTTGCTCCCAGCACATCAGCACGTCGTCCCTACATCCCCTATGTTTTGTCCTTTTCCTTTTTTTTTGTTCTCCACCTGTTTTCCAGTAGGGCTGTGTCAATAGTAAAAAATAAAAAAATAAAAAGACAACTGAAGACTGAGTGAAGTAGAGATCTGATAAAGGTCATCACGTGACGGGTTAGCGTCAACAAGAAGTCCCGGGTGAATAAGCATAGGTAAGCTACTAGTAAGTAAAGAGTGCAATGTAGACCGAGTAAAGAGTGCAATGTAGACCGAGTAAAGAGTGCAATGTAGACCGAGTAAAGAGTGCAGTGTAGACCGAGTAAAGAGTGCAATGTAGACCGAGTTGGCTAGACCATGATGACAGGTTATCACGAGATTTCGCCATGGCCACAAATTCCCAATGCACAGCGCTAGCAGTTGCTGACAACGATCCAGGGATGACGCACGCTGGAACGGACCACACGAGGACCTGGCATAACGGCTTTCGCGTCACGGTCACCTAACCTGCTGTAGCGGACATGGAAATTCAGTCAATTGACCGGGGCCGGCGCCCTCAGCGCGTACAGAACGCTGCGTGCAGTGCACATGTTGATCCGATGGGACCAGTGCGCTGCAGCGTATATAATTTTTATAAATGCATGTGTGTACCGCTTACCCCTGTTTGCATGGCCAGCGCCCTGGGGCCGCTAGACGTGCGACCGGATTTCCATGTCCACGACAGTAGTAGAAGACATTGTGTGTTTGCAGGATACACTCTACGATCAAAAACAACAATTGAACTACTGCCAGTACTGGTATCATTTACGGAGTTACCGAGTTTGTAAAACTATTGTCCACTTCAACACGTCTCGAAGTTCATCGTCCGTCCTTGCCTCGGTTACTCAGTGCGTCCAATGTTCATATTTCTCTAGTGGCATGGAGCGGGAAGCTTAGCCATTGATGAGAGAGTTAGGCTTGACAAATCAGGTTATTGTTTTCTTGGGAGACGTACGAGTGAGACAAGAAGATGAACTAGGTCGTGGCTCTGATGCACTCGTGTATCGGCTGAACTGGCAGGGTATAGATATCGCCCTGAAAGTTCTGCATCCCATTTTGAGCCTGGTGTTCAGGACCAAGAGAGGAAAATCCGTTCTTTCGGCCAAGAGGTATTCCGTCTCAGTCGCATACACCATCCGAACCTGTGCCAATTGTTGGGCATTGCCAGAGTTGGGCGAAACGCTGCTCTTGCGTTGGGGTTACTGACTTCGACGTTGGAAGAGTTGAGTATCGGTGAGGGTCGGGATGATGGCTTGATGCTGATCGGCTACCTCTGCGACACGTCTGCTGGTATCAGATACCTGCACGTTCGTGGTATTCTCCATCGGTACCTCGCCCCGAAAAATGTGATGATCAACAACGGCGTCGCAAAGGTATGCGATTTTGGTATGGCGAAATTCGTACGTTTGGCATGCCCTCGTCGGCAGCAGCAACAGGTCCAGGCGGCTCGAATGGACATGACCCGTTGCCCCGGAACGTTGGCCTTCATGCCGCCGGAGGCCCTGGTAGAGCAACCTGACTATGATCGTCCACTGGATATCTTCTCGTTCGAAGTTACGCTACTGGCTGTTATCACTGGTGTTATGCCAGGGATCGACCTGATCAATGCTCCGTCCGTTGTAATCGTGCGCGACGCCGCCAGTGGACGGGAAACGACGCAGGTGGTGGCGGAGATAAGACGGCGTGCTGCTTATTTGCGGCGACTCCCTGATGATCACCCACTGAAGCCGCTGGCAATTCACTGCCACTCCAATGAACCGAGCAAACGAGCGACTGCCGAGGAAGTACACGAGGAGATGAAGCGAGTGTTTTAGCTATTCACCATTGCGCAAGGAGGGGGCTAATCTTTTGGCAGAAAAGGAGGAAAGTGGAGAAAAAGCGGGAAAAAGAGGGGGAAAAGAAGAGCGAGAAAAGGGAAAAGAGGGGGGAGGGGGAAGGATGGCGGGAAGCATCCACGTTTGAATGTGCATCCATCTAAAGTGAGGCTATTTCCAGGTTCTGCACCAGTCCCTCCTCCCCAGCACCACCCCCCCCCCCCCCCATCACACAAAATGTGGGTCTTGTCCATAGTTCTGACGTATTCTATAATTACAAACGATGCCATTGCCTGAACAGGATGCGCACGAAAAGATTCTCAGTTTATGAAAGAGCTCTTTTATGCCGAAAAGCTGAAAAAGGATTTTTGTAGGAAAACGATTTAAAGTAAACAGATGCTATGTACGTGAAGGAACAAAGCTGGTACATACTATATATATTTATTACAACATCTCAAGACTCGGTGACAACACTGGCCAATGTTAAGAGAGTGGGTGATTGCCAACCACGGCGATAAATAAAAGTAAGGGGAGGGAAAAAGAAGGTAGGCGCGGTGCAATCAACAAGAGTTAGGTTTTATTATTATTCGCTCAGGTACACACCTGCGATATTATTATTAGTAAAAGAAGAAGCGGCAAATAAATAGGATTTCCTCTCCGGTGCACACCTGAACGTTGAATACTTCTTCTTCTAGGTTTTGTCGATGCTATAAAATCTAATGAAATCAGCAATGCGCAGCAGCTTTTATGCCCGACGACCACACTATGTAGTTCAGTAGGGGTAGGTTGCACTTTTTGAAGCTCCCGTAAATCTTTCTTGGTAGAGCCCAGCCGGCATCAGGCCGGACTGGAGGCAGTTTCCGTAGGGTATCAGTAAGTTTTTTTAGTAGTGCTCGTAGAAATTGGTGACCTCCGCCATGCCTGGGGCCACCACGAGAACAAACACTCGCGCGACTGTCCTGAGTGATGAAGAGCTGAGGCTGATGGCGTCGTTGCCGGGCATTGAGGTATCTGTAGTAGAAATCCTGAAAACATTGGCCGCATTTGTCTCGGAATCGGCTGATCGGGAGACGCGCCTAAACAAACGGGTTGACGAGCTGTCAAGGCAGCTCAAAGATGTGAATGAAGAGTTAGTGTCTCTCCGAGAATCCGCCATTGCCTTGCGAAAAGCTACTCCAAGGCCAGTTCAAACACAGCAGGGTACGGGTGCGGATCAACCTTCCCGTAGGCGTACCAAAGCAGGCAGTGCGGGTACAGGTACTCGAAAGCATGACACCACGATGTCCCGTAGCGTCCCCAGCAACATTTCCCGTAGCGGTGACGAGTGTGAAGAGGATGGCAGCGTCCCCTGCAACATCTCCCTTAGCAGTGACGAGTGTGAAGGGGATGGCGACCAAGATGCCATCCCCACCAAGTCCCAGACAGATGTGACAGAATCCAAGCCAATCTTCCATGTTATTGAGGATGACTCATGGAAGCTTGTCTCCTCAGAACGACCGAAAAACAAGCGTGCTGTGGTGTATGTGGGCAATATCGCCACAGATAGCACTGAGAGCCACTTCAGACAATTTATCAAAACCAGGAGTGAGTTTCTGGGCGCCTCCATTCCTGTCCACACCTGCAGTATATGGCTGTCAGAAAGTGGGCGTCTTTCCGCAAGAGTGACCATCGATGCCACTTCACTCTCCACAGTGACAGCGCCCAACTTCTGGCCAAGGCCCGTATACTGCAGGCCATGGAGGTTCTTAGAAACCAGCCCTGAGGGCAGCACCAGCAGTCGCAGCCACAGCAGCAGAAACAGCACCTCTGCCAGTGTTCTGACTAAACAGCAACAGCAACAACAGCAGCCGGGTTCAACGTCCTCCTCCTCCCCGCCGCCACCACCACCGACGCCACCACCACCGGCAGACTTCATCTCCACTCCACTACACAGTGGCCAAAAACGGAGAAACTCCCACCTCTCCCCACCAGAGGCTGGAGACCTGAAGAGATCAAACGGATCTGCGCCACAACATGACCAGCATGATGCGCAGCCACCCCAGCAGGATGCCCAGTCCTCTCATGCCCAATGATGGATTCCAGACCTCTGCGACTGCTAGTGACTAATGCATTCAGCCTGAGCAACAAGATAGGTGCCCTGCAGCATGCAATCCTGCAGTATAATGTAGACGTGGCAATAGTAACAGAAACGAAGCTCTGCTCAGATAATTCCTCCCATGAGTTGACAATCCCAGGATACTCACCCCCTATAAGGAAGGATCGAGATGCCCATGGTGGCGGTGTGGCAGTGTGGGCTAGGAGTGAACTATCCATTACCCACCACGACGATATAGATTGCCGTGATCACGAGCTCTTATGGATTTCCCTGGCAATGCACTCCGGAACAAAGACTGTTCTGGGTGCGCTCTACCGGCCTGGCTCTTGTGCAGAGACAGACACCAGCCTGATGGACTACCTAGACAACACTTTGGATGATGTCCGCCGTCTTGGCAGCAATGTGATAATTGCAGGGGACTTCAACGTGCATAATTCAGCCTGGCTACAGAGTAGCAAGACTATACTACTCGAGCCGGTGAATGCCTGGAGGAAGTCTGCGCACCACATCATCTTGTCCCGCATGTCACCCAGCCAACCCGCGGCAACAATACTCTCGATCTTATCATCTCCGATTTCCCACACCCCGTATGCACCACAGCCTATGCACCACTTGGACGATCTGATCATGCCGTTATCATTGCCGAGTTTCTCCAACAGCATCCACGACGCGAAGATCCTGCTGTTCGACAGGTTTGGAAATACGCCCTTGCTGACTGGCACCGCCTGAGAGCCTACCTCCGCAACATAGACTGGCCCGCCAAGATCCATGGGTGTGCGGAGCAGTCCTGTCAGCGCGTAACTGATGTCATCATGCATGGAATGAAACAGTTCATACCATCCAAAGAGCTTGTGGTGCACCAATCCAACCCTGTATGGTGGACACCGGACTGTTCTAACGCCAATCATGCCAAGGAGCGGGCATGGAAGCTGTGGCGACGCAATCCCCGCAACGATAACCACAAGGTCCAGTACATCACAACTGTTAACCACGAAGTGGAAGCGTGTCATGCAGCGCGATTAGCACATCAACGTAGAATTCGCAACAAGCTTACTGCAGGTTCCCTCCGGGACAAAGAGTGGTGGTCAACCATCAAGAGCGCAGCAGGCAAGGGACGTTGCTCTGACATCCCCCTGCTGACCAACCCTGCAGGACAAAAGTTCCACTCTTCTCGTGAGAAAGCCGAGTGCTTTGCAGCGCATTTTGCGAACAAGTGTAGCCTTGGCAATAACGACCTCTGTGCTGCTGACCTGCCTGACCTGCAACGACCTGCCTATGCCACGCTAAAGCACATTCACTTCCGCGCTGCAACGGTCAAACGGCACTTGGCGAACTTGGCTGTATCAAAAGCAACTGGACCGGATGGCATCTCTGCTCGTGTGCTCAAGATGTGCTCATCTGAACTTGCAGACCCACTGGCAAAGCTCTTCGCCCTCTGCTTCTTAGCCGGTGTGCAACCTGGGGCATGGAAACTTGCCCATGTAGTCCCAGTTCACAAACGGTCCTCCAGATCTTTGGCATCTAACTACCGACCAATATCACTGCTAACGATCATGTCTAAAGTCATGGAGGGCATTGTAAACACGCAACTGGTTAACTACCTAGAGAAGCATGAGGTGTTGCCAAACAGCCAGTTTGGATTCCGACGTGGAAGAGGAACCGCAGATATCTTAACAGCTCTCCAACATGAATGGGTCCACACCATAAGTACTGGCGGTTGTGTCCAGGTCCTCGCCGTGGATATTGCCGGTGCGTTTGACCGGGTATCGCACACAGGAGTGCTGTACAAAGCAAAGCAGGCCGGCGTCGACGGACGCCTGCTTGTTTGGCTGCAGGACTACCTCACCAACCGAAACATCCGCGTTGTGATTGGAGGCCAGACGTCAAATGCTCAACCCATCCAGGCTGGTGTCCCCCAAGGCAGCATCCTAGGACCCAGCCTCTTCCTTCTATACACCTGTGACATTGAACAATGTTTAACTCCAGGAACGCAGCTGAGCAGCTTTGCAGACGACACCACACTCTACAGCTTAGTACAGCCAACTGACGATCTCCAACAGTCCACCGCCTCCCTCCAAGGGTCCCTCAACAGTCTTGAGGAGTGGGGCCGCAAGTGGCGTATCTGTTTTGAGCCAGCCAAGACACAGCGCATGACTCTACATCGCAAGCACGTCCCCCCCTGCACTCCACCAGTCACCTTTGGAGGTGAAGCACTCCAGGAGACAGGTACCCTGAAGCTGCTGGGAGTCATGCTCGACCCTACTCTCTCCTACAGAGCGCACACTCGCAGTGTTGCACTGCGCGCCTCCCAAAGGCTGGGTTTCCTACGAAAGGCAGCACCCATCCTGGACGACCATGGTCGAGTGACGGTCTACAAGGGATTCGTGCGACCCCTACTTGAATATTCCCCACTGGCCTGGTCGAGCGCAGCCGCAACTAACATGGCCCAGCTGGACAAGGTTCAGCAACGTGCCCTGCATTTCCTGGGACCTGGAACCATCCTCCAAAGTCTTCAGCTTCGTCGGATGGTGGCAGCCCTGTCATACTTGTTCAAGCTGCACTACATTCCAGGGCCTCCCCAGGTAAAGGCCATGCTGCCACCAACCAAGCCCCCTGCCGTAGCTAGCATGTGCACACGGCAAAAACGTCAGACGCACCATGCCTGTCAGCTGAAGTGGACACCCCCTTGCACAGCCCCTGACTACCTCCTGCGATCCTTCCCCTTCATCGCCATCACACCCTGGAACAACCTGCCTGCGGACCTCCTGCTTCACGAGCCTCATTCAAGACACCTCCAAACCTTCAAGGTCAACGTATGTAAGGATCTAATCCGAAAGAGATGGCTGTGGTCCACACAGTATCTGTGACGATGATATTGAGATTTGAGATCCATTTAGTATTATTTTACCTCTCTACTACTACTTGCTTGTTATGATTATTGTTCTCTTTCTTCATTTTCCCTTCTGGTTTAGTCATTACACGTATTTATAATTATTATTTGGTGCAATACTAGCGCCCCCTTCTCGCACCAAATTATTATTTTTGCTACCTGACCATGCACCCCCCCCCTTTTTTTTTCGATGCCAGGTTGCAACGCTAACGCCGAGACCCCTGGTCGGTCGAGTTGCTCCCTGTACATCGGCACGTCGTCCCTACATCCCCTGTGTCTTGTCTTGTGTTTGTCTCCACATGTCTCTTTGTAGGGCTGTGTTCCCAATAAAAAAATAAAAAAAATATAAAATGCAACAGACGCCGTTTGCTTACATACGGAGATACATTAAATATACATCAGGTAAAGTTCCGTATTACTTCCGTATTACTTCTGTATTAGTTCCGTATTAGCCAGGCAGAGATACTACAACAGCAACAACAACTCCGTAAAGAAAGATAATGTCAAGTAAAAACAGTGAAAAACACAGAGACGCAAAGGACATGTGGATAATGAGCTATTTCTGTCGTAGTAAATAAGGGGCAGCACGGATCTTAAACAGGCGGAGTGAGGTCAGATCCTTAACTTCTCTGGGTAGAGTGAGCCAAACCGAATAAGCAATAAAGAGAGGGGAGCGCGAAAGAGTGGATGAGTTACACTATATTCCAACATTTGTTAACAATTTTTAACACTCAGTCACACTGCAAATTCACACGATCGATCAGAAATATGTTGAAAAAGAAATCCGTTTGAAGAAAGGAATGCAACACTTATTGCCTGCCGCACCACACGCAACTCATTATATGAAGATAAATTCTAACAGAACACAATATTCCTGTAAGATGCGACATTATTACGACCTGATTAGCAGAGCATAAATGTGCACACACACACACATACACATACACAAAAACACACACCACACACACACACACGCACACACACACATACACACGCACACACATACATACACTGCGGGCTGCAATATGCAATGCCAACTTAGAAAGAGAGAAAAGTTTGATGCAAACAACATAAGTGTTCCTACTCTTTCTCTTTCTTCTTCAATTGAAGCTCTTCTTTTTTTCCTTCAGCCACTGTCCTTTGGGGATCTGCCCCTCCACGTTGGAGCAGTACCTTTGACCTCGGAATTGTGTGTGGCCTTTCAAGGCCGCAGCCTTCCCACATTTTCCACATATGTAAATTCTTCTGTCTACGAGGTCAGCAGAAGAACAAGAAACAAAGACATGCACATCATTTTAAGACTGCAAGAAACACATCAAAAGCAAATTTGATAAGCCGAAACATCAGTTCACACCATTACCAATTGCCATTTCCAAGAATGCTTATTTTTCCGAATAACTGGTTGAAGATGCTGCACAGCTTGCAGATGCTTTCACATAAGAAATTATTGCGGCTGCCAACGTACCCAACTCATGATTCACAACTGTTTCCCAAAGTCTATGACCACCCGTAATGCATTCGTTCTCCCCATGCGTCTCGGTCTGTGTACTCGACTTTCCTGGACAAAATTAACAAAGTTAGAGCATAAGAAAGAAATGGACAAAACCGTAAAAGGTACCGTACGGTGCTTGTATGACATTTTGGGGGAATTTTGCAGGCTTCTATATGAGACAGGTATTTCTATACAAGACATGTATTTCTATGTATGTCAACACTAAAACCAGGCTTATGTGCCGACAGTGCATCTCGAAAAATCAGGCCTGTATTCCAAAACAGGCTTCTATATGAGACAGGCCTGTATGCAATACAGTACGGTATGTATGATAGCACACATGCAACAGTACTTTACGCATGTTATCAATAAATTCAGGTGAATATCATCTGTTATGCTTCATGCTTACCAGTGACACTCATGCGTTTAGTGCTGGTGCTGGCTGCAGTGGTGTTAGCTGCAGTGGTGCTGGCTGCAGTGGTGCTGGCTGCAGCGGTGCTGGCTGCAGCGGTGCTGGCTGCAGCGGTGCTGGCTGCAGTGGTGCTGGCTGCGGTGGTGCTGGCTGCAGCGGTTCTGGCTGCAGCGGTGCTGGCTGCAGTGGTGCTGGCTGCAGTGGTGCTGGCTGAAGCGGTGCTGGCTGCAGAGGTGCTGGCTGCAGCGGTGCTGGCTGAAGCGGTGCTGGCTGCAGTGGTGCTGGCTGAAGCGGTGCTGGCTGCAGAGGTGCTGGCTGCAGTGGTGCCGGCTTCAGTGGTGCTAGTTGCAGTGGTCTGGCTGCTGTGGTGCTGGCTGCAGTGGTGCTGGCTGCAGTGAAAGCAGTGCTGGCTGCAGCGTACTTGCTCTGCTGTCTGCCTCAGCCAGTGCCTTTCTTTTACGGCGCCACATTGTTGTCCTGGACACTATGAAAGCAGAGACCAAAAATGCAGAAATATCACATACGTATACATTAAGTATGCAGGCAACAAGGAGAGTCTGCAAGAGTGCAAGATCATACCGCAATGCCTGCGAGGACTGAAACTGCCTGAAAGTGCAGCTGAATATCCTCATGCGCACCCTTCTGGACTCAGATCCTTGCCCAGTGCTAGACAAGCACGAAGTATCAGCTATCCCTGTACTGTGGTTGGACATGAGTTGTGTGTCTGGTGCAGCACAAAGTGGCAAGGAGTTTGTTGTTGGGAGTCTTGCTGCATCCGTGCAAGTTGGCCTTTAATACTAGAAGCAGAGAACAACTTCACATAAAGAAAGCAATTATTAAAGGTCTGGTGCCTGCACCCACATGTCCATACAAGTGCAATAAATCCTGCCCGACCTTCACTACACTATTGAGGATAGCACCCTGAATAGAAAGGGTTGTTTGTAAACCACAAAAAAACCCAGGCTGCTATAGTCTGGCAACCGCGCAAAGAACTGCCGTCCACCCATGACCCATCTACCCATCTCCCTATGCTCACTATTTAGGTGCAGTAGCTAAGCACCTAGCTGAGCACCTGTCTTTTCTTTTCTTTATCACATGGATATCTGAAGCAAGTGACTCACCACTGGTGTCTTCCAGCACTTCAATCTCTACATGTTGTCCCATCCCTGTCTGGAGAGGTAGAGTGGATGGTGGTTGCAGTGCAGCACTGGCCACAGTAGGGGGGGAGGAAGAATTTTACCCTTCGGGAGGAGGCCAATTTCCTCCCTCCGTGTAGTGCCTTGATCACCGCAGTGCAACAACATCAAACAGCACTAGGTATCGTAAATACGCTATTGTTAGAAAAAATTCGACGGGTTAGCGTACCGAGCAGGTCAAGAACAAGGAGTCGTACAACTCCCTGGTCAAGAACCACCTTTCCACTTCTTTGGGACGCCACCACCCCATGATCAGGCGTCAGGTGCGGCTCCTAATCGGTGGGGAGTATAGATCATATCCACCAACCAAAGGCCAAAGGCCTAAATCCCATTTGCCACATCCATGTTTTACTCATGCCAGGGCACGAGTTCCCAATTAACTGTGGGTCGCAGCACGGTTGAAAAAAAATCCTTTCGCTTCCAAGCAGGACTTGAACCTGGTACCTCTCGTTTCTGAATCATTGTCTTATACCAACCCACTGTGCCTGGCTGCTATTGTTAGAAAGATCACGAGAATAGCAAGCTACAACAATTATCTTGGAATATCAAGTCTATGATTTCCACTCACCACTTGCGGAGTGTGGCCTCATTAAAATGGGAGCCAGTGGCAACTCCAGTGTATTCGCGATCACTAGCCGACCACAAATCTCCGAGTAGTGTTGGCAGATCAACTTCCATCTGCAGCAACAGACAAGGCATGGGAAAAGTTAGGATTGAAATTTGCAATTACACATGAAGAATGGATAGGAGTACTATCGTGAAGCATTGAAAAATGACGCTTAATGTGCAATTCAAGATGCCGTCCTTAGCGATTCGCTACATAGGAAATGATGCATGCTGTAAACCTCCCAATATTCGCGTCACTTAATTTTCGCGATTCCTCATAACCAGCGAGTTTACCATGGCAAATTTTCGCAGAACATCGTGGCCACACACATACAACTACTGTCGAAGTTTGACCTCACGATGTTTGATATTCGCGTTACGCTCTTCTCGCAAAATTCGCAAACATTACGCAGTTTACAGTAGGCAGCTTACCTTGATATGAATTGCAAGCGCTTGGACGCCACTTCTCGTTTGCCGTCTGGATATGTCCTGCAAAGATGGAGGCAAATTGCCTCCATGATACGGGTCAGTGATGGAGATGAGGCGGGTACGCGTGCGATCATGAACGATCTAGTCAGCAGAGAACATAGAGATATTCACTGTATAAAACCCACCGCATCCCTGACAAGGAAACAGAAAAATGAATCAGTCATGTGCTAAGTAATATTGCCCGTTAGGGGTCGTCCGTATTTTTCAAATCCGTCCTCAGGCAAAAAGGGGGTGGGTGGTCAAGAGTGCTGGCGGAATTTAATTTTTTGCTTTTTCGTAATTTGTTTTGCTCCAGTGACTTTCATAGATGTACGCTTGTTGCACTGAGCTGACTGTGTACTGTATACTGTAGACGTAGTGTAGGATGGATTGTCGCAAACACCAGTATCTACTATGATGACTTTTCATGTAGTAAGTAAACTGTAGGACGGAGCATGGCCGTGACGTCGGTAGGCCTACTACTCTGGTCTGTGAGCAGTGGAAACCCTACAGCATCAGTGGAGTTTGGGAGCTGCAAGATCAGGGATTCTATACCCGCTTTGATCCTGCTTGCAGGCTTTGTTTGTCGGCGACAATGAGTGGACATCTCTTTCTTGGTCAAAGCCCTTTCCACATCACCCATTCCACCCCTGAATTGAAGCACCACAAATGTGACACAGAAAACAACAGTAGAAGATGATCAGATATATCTATAAGTGCGACATTTTCAAGACCTTGACCCTTTTACTCATCTATTAGGCTCAGTAATTTTAGGAAATTGGGCATGATTGCTCGTTTGACTTCAGATGAAAAAACCCAAATACAAAATACAAAAATACAATCTGCATTATGTGTCCATGACAATGCTTCCTTAATCAATCTTAGAAACTTACCTCCAGCTTCGAACTCAACCTTCTTGGCAGTGGCAAACCGCATCCGGTCAGCACCATCCCACTCAAAAATGGCATCGGAGAGGCCAGTCATGAAAAGCTCCATAGGATGGGTGGCTTTCAGACGTGCAGCCACGTGCCATCCTGCGCATGAAGTGCCCGATATCTATCTTTATCTGACAAAACACAAATAAAGGAATGGGAAAATTGTGATGTAGTACTAGACTGTGGACACAGAAGCAGAATAGCAGCTAAGTACAGTGTGAGCATGGTGAGAAGATATCACTACCTGACAGAATAGCAGCTAAGTACAGTGTGAGCATGGTGAGAAGATATCACTACCTGACAGAATAGCAGCTAAGTACAGTGTGAGCATGGTGAGAAGATATCACTACCTGACAGAATAGCAGCTAAGTACAGTGTGAGCATGGTGAGAAGATATCACTACCTGACAGAATAGCAGCTAAGTACAGTGTGAGCATGGTGAGAAGATATCACTACCTGACAGAATAGCAGCTAAGTACAGTGTGAGCATTTTTTTTTTTTTTTTTTTTTTTTTACTTCGTTCACATAACCAGCTCGAAAAGAATAAGGAAAGACAATGGTACGGAGACTAGGACAAACGTGACAACTAATGAGCAGGCGCTACACCGAGACGCAGCAGTGATGGTGGGGCATTGATGACTCTGCCGACCTGAGGTCTCGGCGTCACGGCCAAAAACACGCACCAAAAACAATGAAAAAAGAAGAAGATAGAGCTGTACAGGTGAGAAAGATGCAAAAACCCAAGGCTTAACACGAGCAATTGGGGGGGAGAAACTGTCTTAGCATCATACTATTCATAGGGAATCGACTGCCCAGAGCCAGTTTGTGCTGCGAAGATGGCGGTAAACATTCGTTTTGAATGATTGCATTCTCTTGCTGTGGGGAGGCTGGGATAGGAGAGCGGCAGGGAGGGAGTTCCAATCGCTGATGCTGCAGTGTGGGAACGAGCGCTTCAGTGCCAGCGGGGCAGATGCAGGCAGCTGGTGTTGGAGCTGGTGGTCATGGCCACTGACAGCACCGTGCTCGCTGCGAGTTCTGGGGTTGGTAGAGATGATGTGGCGCGGTGGCAACACAGAGAGCAGCTGCGGAGGACCAGGCAAGTAGTGCAGCTTGTACAGGCAGGCAAGCGAGGCAACAGTGCGGCGAATGGCCAGGCTGGGTAGGTGTGCCCCAGGGCCGATAGCATGAAGCGCACGGCGCTGAACATTGTTCAGACGCTGGAGGTGACTCTGCGCAGCTCCCATCCATACAAGAGGCGCATACTCCATGACCGGTCATACGAACGCCTTGTATACGGTCGTCCGGCCGGCGGGGGTGAGTATGTGGGCGGCTCTGTTTAGGACCCCAAGCCGTTGGCGTGCACGGGTGGCTACGGAGCGTAGGTGATCGCTGAAGGTCAACTTTGCGTCCACCTTCACACCAAGGAGGGTGATGGTGGTTGTCTCGGGCACCAGTGTGCCACCAAACAGGAGTGGGGGGAGATCTAAGCCGGTGCGTCTGAGGGTGGCTGTCAGGGCCTGGGATTTGGTCGGTTCAAACATCACTTTCCATGTACGACCCCACTCGTGCAGTCGGTCAACGGACACCTGCAGTGACTGCGCGGCTACTGTTGGGGTCTGCTGGGAGGTGACTAAGCTGTACAAAGTTGTATCATCAGCATAGGCTTCCAAGCTGGCGCCGTCAGCGAGAACATCTGGCGCATCATTGACGTAGGCCGGGAAAAGCGTTGGTCCAAGGATGCTTCCCTGGGGGATGGTGAGAAGATATCACTACCTGACAGAATAGCAGCTAAGTACAGTGTGAGCATGGTGAGAAGATATCACTACCTGACAGAATAGCAGCTAAGCACAGTGTGAGCATGGTGAGAAGATATCACTACCTGACAGAATAGCAGCTAAGTACAGTGTGAGTATGGTGTGAAGATATCACTACCTGACAGAATACCAGCTAAGTACAGTGTGAGCATGGTGAGAAGATATCACTACCTGACAGAATAGCAGCTAAGTACAGTGTGAGCATGGTGAGAAGATATCACTACCTGACAGAATAGCAGCTAAGTACAGTGTGAGTATGGTGTGAAGATATCACTACCTGACAGAATAGCAGCTAAGTACAGTGTGAGCATGGTGAGAAGATATCACTACCTGACAGAATAGCAGCTAAGTACAGTGTGAGCATGGTGAGAAGATATCCCTACCTGACAGAATAGCAGCTAAGTACAGTGTAATCATGGTGAGAAGATATCACTACCTGACAGAATAGCAGCTAAGTACAGTGTGAGCATGGTGAGAAGATATCACTACCTGACAGAATAGCAGCTAAGTACAGTGTGAGCATGGTGAGAAGATATCACTACCTGACAGAATAGCAGCTAAGTACAGTGTGAGCATGGTGAGAAGATATCACTACCTGACAGAATAGCAGCTAAGTACAGTGTGAGCATGGTGAGAAGATATCACTACCTGACAGAATAGCAGCTAAGTACAGTGTGAGTATGGTGTGAAGATATCACTACCTGACAGAATACCAGCTAAGTACAGTGTGAGTATGGTGTGAAGATATCACTACCTGACAGAATACCAGCTAAGTACAGTGTGAGCATGGTGAGAAGATATCACTACCTGACAGAATAGCAGCTAAGTACAGTGTGAGTATGGTGTGAAGATTTCACTACCTGACAGAATAGCAGCTAAGTACAGTGTGAGCATGGTGAGAAGATATCACTACCTGACAGAATAGCAGCTGTCCATCACATGTTTTGACTAGAAGTAGGTAGGGCTGCTGGAGGATTCAAGCTTTACGAGGCGCCCAAGAAAAAGAAAGACCCAAGACCAGCGGCAGGTCTCCTGCATCTGTTTCTTCGACCTCTCCAAGGCCTTCGACACCGTGTGGCACAAGGGCCTGATCACCAAACTTCGTGCCCATGGTGTCTCCGGCTCCCTACTCGCCTGGATAACTAGCTACCTCTTGGACCGAAATCAGTGCGTCACAGTAAATGGAACCTTATCTGACCCCGAGTCTGTGACATCCGGAGTGCCCCAGGGCTCCATCTTAGCTCCCCTGCTCTTCCTCACATACGTTAATGACCTCCCCTATTCAATTCCCAATATTTCTTTGTTTGCAGGTGATACCACTGTCCTTGCTTCCTCCCCATCTCACGCCACCCTGTACCCCAAAGTTCAGACCTGTATCAACGACATTGTTCACTGGATGAGCACTTGGTACCTAAGCCAAATGTGACCAAAACCGAGCTCCTCCTTTTTCCCCTCCCACAGATCCAGTGCCCATCTTCCACTTTCCCGATGATCCCGGTCACCCTATCCCTGTAGCGCCCCACCATAAACTCCTTGGCATTGTCATAAATTCAGCCCTCTCCTGGTCTCACCATGCTGATCATGTGTCGTCCAAAGTATGCCGATCTGTCGGCATAATGCCAAGTCACTTGTCCCATTTGCCCCAAAATTGTGAGATCAATTTTTATAAATCATACATTCTTCCCCCTCTTCACGTACGGCTTCCCTGCCTGGTCCACCATTAACAAAACCCACATAGGTAAATTAGAAGTTCTCCATCGCCGTATACTGCGCATCATATTTCGTACAGATCGTTATGTCTCAAATCTAGACTTGTATGCTGCTGCATCCACTACCACTCTGCAACATTACCTTGATGCTTCCAAGTGCACCCTGGCACATACAATTTTTCTTGACCAGCGGCCTGCTCATTTACAGTCCCTTAATTGGTTCAATTCAGGTGGCACCACCCGAAGCTACGTTCGTCTCCCCCTAGCTAGGTATACCCTATTCGTAAATTCCCCTTTCTTTTTCCTCCTCCTCCACCTGGCTCCAACTGCCTCCCAGTGTTAGACAAGCTCCAGATATGACCAAATTCCGTACCGTCGTCAGACAGCACTTCAGTATCTCCCAGTAAACAAAGTCACAGTCACCACTTCCGCTGCATAGCTCGCTGAGCATCCCATTGCTTTGTAAGTTGCTAATCCCTTCCCACTTTGTGTACGTGCTCTTCATTTTCTTTTTTCTCTTCTTCGGTGGTTGGCCTCACCCTCTCCTCAATTCAATTCGCTGTCTTGACATGCCACGAGGTGCAGAAATAAATAAATAAAACAAAATAAAATACCGGACCGCGAAGTTGCATATGATGCAAGCGGCGTATGAATCGAGTGGCTGTACTCTAGTCTAGGTTCCCCTAGAACACCAGGATCATATCAAGTACCGGTAAGTTATGTTTTATGACATTTCTCCAATCTGAAGTCAACAATGACCTGCTGTAGCACTGCTTGATATTGCTCGTCTGATCTTTGTCGTCAATTGCCTAGATTGAATAAATTTTGAGGAAAAATCGCCAAAAGTCGCATATCCAAATAATGGTGTTATGAGTCTCGTACAATGAAATCCTACGGATTCACAGTGCATGTGTCCATACCCAACATCTCCAATCTTTTTGAATTTTGGACCAGAATATGCATTTTCAAAAATCACCATTTTTGGCCCAATGGCAGGTGATTTTCCGGTCAGGGCTGAAAGGGCTAGGAGAATGAGGGTCAGAACCGGGTTTAACACCCATACCGTTCAGATGGTCCCAACGGACCGGGGCTCTACCAACCTTGGATGGTTGTAGTAGGGTCACTGTTTCCGAACACAGTGTCCTCCACCTTGTTTCATGCTGTCAAACTAACAACATGTGTGAACTAAAACAACGTTTATCTACATGTAATACTGTGTATGACTGTACATGTACTGAGTATAGTATTCTACATGTATAACCCAATACTGTACTAGTTCAATACTAGTATTAGATAAACCTTTCACTCGTCGTGTGCATTTGCACGCATGGGGTCCAAGGAGGAGTGCCTGTCTGCCATCAAGGGACTGCACAATGCCAGGACAATGGTGGGTGCCTCCTCACCCACCATCTTCTGGTGGGTTCACGATTCACTCGCATCTTCTGCTACATGTACTGTATCAGTGTGAGAAAGAACTTTGAAGAAGACGAGTTCTAGCATACAATACCGTGACTGTATTGCCATGATTTCTACCCTGCTTTTCATTGAAAACACTATCTGCATGACCTCTGAACTCTTTACCATGCAGACCACCAGCACTGATCAGGTGCATTGTACACAATTGTATAGCCTACATACAAGAACTGTGGTATAATCGTGTTTTATGCTCCTACCTCCGAGAGGATGCCAAATTATGCTCTAAATTTTCAACCACCAAATTATGCCAATAATTATGCCGGCATAATCCGCCGGTGCCTAGTGTGCATAGGTAACTGTCTTGGCCGCTTTATGCCGATGTAGTCCGTGTGGTGTAGACCAGGTGTGCATTGGTGGTCGATTCACATGGCTTCGCCAGTTGTGTGGATTAGACAGTTATCTGGCGCAAGTCTTGATCTGTCTCATTCAGATCTTGTGCGCTATCGTTGCTATAAGAGAAAATCTGTGGGTGCACATCCAGTGCATTTGCAGATTTGCGTGCTTCTCTTGCGACGGGCGTATACATGGTACATAGTATGTGTGTGCGCGCGCGCGCGTGTGTGTGTATGTGTGTGCAATGTGCAATGTGCTCCGTGTGGTGGAGATCAGGTATGTATTGGTGGTTGAATACTATGGCTTGGCCAGTTTTGTGGATTAGAGTTATCTGCTGCTAGTCTTGGTCTGTTTCATTCAGAATCAGATCCGCTATTGTTGCTCTTTTAGAAGAGAAGATTTGTTGGAGCACAGCCAGTGCATTTACAGATTTTGCGTGTTTCTCTTGCGATGGGCGTATACATGGTACATGGTGTGTGTGTGTGTGTGTGTGTGTGTGTGTGTGTATGTGTGTGTGTGTGTGTGTGTGTGTGTGTGTGTGTGTGTGTGTGTGTGTGTGTGTGTGTGTGTGTGTGTGTGTGTGTGTGTGTGTGTTTGGCCTCACTGAAAGCTTCACCAAGATCAAAGCTATGATAATGAATGCCCCGTCGCCACCATCCGGCCTTTTAGAGTTGCCTGAGGGTAGCATTGAGCTGGTGCCTGATTTTACGAATCTCGGCAGTTGTATTTTTTCGGATGGCCAGGTGACTGCTGAGATTTCGGCTCGCTTGGCGAAAACTTCCCGAGCATTTGGCACATTGCGCTCATCTGTCTTTTCCAATCGTGACCTCTCCGTCAAGAATAAGGTTCGCGCATAATCGGTCGTTGTCTTGTCGACGCTGCTGTATGGTCGTGAGACCTGGGTATCACCGCTGCGTTCGCTTCCTGCTGGATATTTCCAGAGCAACAGAATGGCAGGAGCACATCTCCAACACCACTCTCCTTGAACGAGCCAAGGTACAGCCGATCGAAGAAGCACTGAAAACGCGTCGACTCCGCTGGTTAGGCCAAAAAGTAGGGATTCACTGGCCAGAAAAAGCCACTTCATAGCTGTGTGGTGTAGACCAGGCTGAATAGTCGCGGCCAATTCTTCAGCCTTGCAAGCTGTTGAATGTTGCAATCCCAGTACAAGTTGCTATGGCTTCTGTTGTAGCTTCGCTATCACCGCCTTCGGCGATGGGCGTCCTATGGTCCAATGGTGTGTGGGTGTGGGTGTGTGTGTGTGTTTGTGTTTGTATGTGTGTGTGCAGTGATTTCCAATCGAGCGGCTGCGGGTTCGATCCTCGACGATTATGATCCCACACGTCTTTCTTCTCTTTCTCCGACTCCTCCTGACTTTTCATTCATTCTCCTGGGTGGTTACCAACAGCCAGTGCTTGCCGGAGTATGTGGTGTGATGTGTGTGCGGGGAAAAAAGAAAAAAAGACCAAACAAGTAGGGATTCCCTGGCCAAGAAAAGCCACTTCATAGCTGTGTAATGTAGACCAGGCTGAATAGTGGCGCTCAAGTCTCCAGCTTTGCAAGTTATGGAACCGGGTGCAATCCCCGCACAAGATGCTATGGCTTCTGCTGTAGCATCGCTATCACCGCCTTTGGCGATGGGCGTCAAATGGTCTAATGGTGTGTGTGGGGGGGGGGGGGGCGGGGAGGTGTGTGTAATCAGTTACATGACTGGGCATCTCCCCCATCTGATGAGTATTTTCAGACACAGAACTCCGAGTAATGGCAAGGAAGGACCTGGTTGCGCTATTGCTGTTTGTATTACATGTACTGGCTCTGCCCACTGGTCATAGGGCACTATACGCAGCCTGCGGATTTTAGACACCTGCAGTCTTGTACATGTAGACAGTTGTCCGAGATTCTCAGGCTGTGCACAGTGCGCTGTGTACAGTGCGCTGTGTACAGTGCGCTGTGTACAGTGCGCTGTGTAGATCTACATACAGTGCGCTGTGTACAGTGCGCTGTATATTACAGTGCGCTGTGTACAGTGCTCTGTGTACAGTGCGCTGTGTCCAATGAACAGAGCCGGTAATTCAATACTCAGACAGCAATGACACAACCAAGTCATTTTCTGCCAGTTCTCACAGTTACTCATCAGACAGCATATCAATATTACAGGGTACCTCACTTCAAACTCTCCAACTACGGTCTCTTCGCTGCATAAGTTCACTTCACTTCCAAAATAAATAAATAATAATAATATTAGATACAAATGGAATGCACCAAATTTCAGGGTGAAAAACCATTCAAATGGTTTTTCACCCTGAAGATGGGCCATGCCCGAAAATTTGGTGCATTCCATTTGTATCTATTTTTTTTTTTTTTTGGAAGTGAAGTGAACTTATGCAGCGAAGAGACCGTAGTTGGAGAGTTTGAAGTGAGGTACCCTGTAATGTGTGAGTGGCTGCAAAGGAGTCTGCGAGTGCTTAGAAAAGCATAATAATACTCAAGTAATTATGATGCGCTACTGAAATAAGTACCTCGGTCACCTCTGCCCTCTTCTCTCAAGAAACTCCGTGAATACCAGTCTAGGTCATGTCATGCTGTGTCTGATGAGACTCTGAGTGACGTCAGGAAATGACTTGGTGGTGTCATTGCTGCACGAGCGTTGTGTACATGTATTACTTGTATAACTTGTATTATGTGCATGTTGATGTGTACATGAGTGTTGACTGTTGCCGTGTTGGGCCGAAGCTATCGGCGCGAGATCGAGCGAGGAAAAAGCTCGCAGAAAGAGAGGGCACGACCTTTTCGAGTAGCAGTGACTGTCGACTCTGCGTGTGGTTGCTGAGCCATCACGAGATCACGGGATCACCAATTTCTACCAATTCTTTACGGAGGTGACATCTGCCAATGGTGCAGATGACGGCAGGGGAGCACGAGCACAAAAGTTGTCCGAGGAATCAGTGCCTTGTTGGGTAATTCAAGGATTGGAAATCGCTGATGCATACCAACCATCCTGATTTGGCCGGGACCGTCCCAATATCGTTGTGGGAGTTCGACATCTCTCCCAAAGACCAAAAACTGGCATTGTTCGATCGGCTGCCGAAGCTGCGTTTCGAATGGTGGTGATATGCACCCAAAAGTGCATTTGTCGCATGCCTTACGGCTACATTGGATACATTTGATACATGTTCATACATACATGTAGGTAGAATGTATATCATTGTCCCTGTCTCAGGTTTGTACAGGATGGCAGGTGTGCTCATGTCCAGCACAACCACGCGGATTAGCGACAACAATAATCGGCATCGCAGGACGTCCAACACATGCATTGGGCGACCGTATTCCTTCCATGCCCGCTTTATTGAGACGTGATAATTCACATGACATAATTATGCTGCCTGTGCCCTATAGGCAAGTTGTCTGCCGTACAACACCTATTGGCGCCAGAAAGAAGCTCACAACACGCCACAGGAACGTGCATGATAGGGTCCGAAACTAAAAATAACTTATCCATCTTGTTGAATAGCAGTAACTGGCCATACTTGGTGGGCATCGTCAGATCCCTCATTTTTTACCTACATGTATGAATATCAGAGATCATATCTGTCAACACGTCTGTGTTGATGGTCCCAGCCAGTAGCTATTCCACGCTAATGCGCGGCATAATAATTAAAGGGGAAGTATACCCTAAAATCAAATTTTCACCAGTTGTAGTCTTCGGGGTGCTGAGTCGAATGGTCTTGGTCCGAGGAAGCTGCGACGCTCCCTTCCTACTTGAATCCCAATCGAACTCGCGCACTTCCACCGAAACTGGGTGACTGCGCCCTACTAGATGGGGATTTGTATGCAAAATGTCACTAAAAGCGCCATTTCGTTCTTATAAAAGCACGGATGACCGCGATTGGCCCATATGTTGTAGTCTTTTGGACGCTGAGTCGACTGGTTTTGGTCCGAAAAGGCTGCGATGCAGCGTTCCTCCTTTATTCCCAATCGAACATGGTTGAACAAGCGGTCACGTGGTCCTGGGTGCCCAAATCACCTGGACACCGCGCCAGCAGGCGACAACTTTCACACCAAGGTTCAACTCGAGTGACAGGACTGCACCCAAAAAAGGTCAAACAGGCTAGTAAGTTGTACCCTGCAGGCACGGTGACCAGGTGACTGGTGTACGCAGGAGCACGTGACCGCTTGTTCAACCATGTTCGATTGGGAATAAAGGAGGAACGCTGCATCGCAGCCTTTTCGGACCAAAACCAGTCGACTCAGCGTCCAAAAGACTACAACATATGGGCCAATCGCGGTCGTCCGTGCTTTTATAAGAACGAAATGGCGCTTTTAGTGACATTTTGCATACAAATCCCCATCTAGTAGGGCGCAGTCACCCAGTTTCGGTGGAAGTGCGCGAGTTCGATTGGGATTCAAGTAGGAAGGGAGCGTCTCAGCTTCCTCGGATCAAGACCATTCGACTCAGCACCCGAAGACTACAACTGGTGAAAATTTGATTTTAGGGTATACTTCCCCTTTAATAGCACAGACTCAGTTACGACTGTAGTCTGGAAGACGGAGTACATGTGTGGTCCGAGGCAGCAGCGCTAGCGCCTTCTCCGATTCTTCAGCTGCCTATCTGCGACATGTCGCCTGGTTTGGCTGGCTACGCTAGTGGCCAGTCATTGTTGTTGATGAGGAGCCAACTGAATATCATACCAAGGCGAAACAAACTTGAGTCAGTTTCAACAAAACCCCACTGCACTGCGGATGGTAGAGTGTGTACAGTGAGTTTAGCGTAGACGAAGTGCTGGTTAGTTGGATCAGCTATGGAGCGATCGTCGGAAGACTCGCTTCTTCGAGACCTTGGATTGGTTAGAGGTCAAATAGCCTATCTTGGTGTTTTCTCCGTCAGTGAGGACAGTCAGGCTGGCAAAGGTGGTGATGCCGCTGTGTTTCGAGTAGAATGGCAAGGAATACCCGTAGCTGCCAAGGTCTTACATCATCTTCTCGTTGAGCCAGGTATCCAGGGTAGGCGCGAGAAACTAAAGCGGTTTGGTGGAGAAATTTCCACCCTCTCCGGTTTGCGACACCCGAATCTCTGCCAAATATTGGGTGTTGGTGTAACCGCTGATCGCGGCTTGCCAGCTCTGGCAATGGAGCTCCTGGATTCGACTCTGCAGGATTGTAGTGTTGGCGATGGCCGGCTTGACGATGCCACCCTGTTGGGTTTCCTGTCCGACGCAATAGCCGGTGTCCGCTACTTACACAGCAGAAAACCTCCTATTATTCATCGCGACTTGACCTTGAAAAACATCCTCATCAAAGGCCAAACCGCCAAGGTCTGTGATCTTGGCGTGGCACGCGCGATGCAAAGGAGTTTTGCTCTTTTGCTGGAAGACCTGACCACTTGCCCCGGCACGATGCTGTACATGCCGCCCGAAGCCTTGAAAGAGCCTGCCGTATATGATCGGTCTCTCGACATATTTTCCTTTGGTGTTCTGTCCCTGAGCGTTTTAGTTGGCGCTAATCCCTCACGAGAACTGTTCGGCGCACCTCGCTCACGGCTGGTTCAGCGCCCTGATGGAACGAGCGAGAAACAAGAGATTGCTGAAGTGGAACGTCGTCGGTCGGCCTTAGAACAAGTGCGGAATGGACATCCACTCAAAGCGTCAATTCAGCGTTGTCTCGCTAACCGTGCCATTGATCGCCCAACGGCTGCAGAGATGCACACGCAAGTGAAGGAGGTGGCACGTCTCGCCAAAGAGTCTTCGGTAAGTGCCAAGTCGTATTTTTCAACAGGGTGTTGGGTTTTTGTCCATGTAGATAAAAATTATTTTGATTGTCAAGTTTGTAGTGAAGGAGGGATTGATTATTATTTTCAAACCCAACACATAATCCGTACTCTCTGGCTTATCGGTAATACGTCGTTCAACAAATCAATTATTTGATCGACCCAAATTTGTTTATCTTTGTAACGGAATGTTTTACGGAAAGATGCGCCCAGTATGCTGAGAATAACTGAATGCCGCAAAGGCAGAGCCTAGTGCTTACTAGTAAATGTTAGTTAACAAAGAAACAAGGCTTGTTTGTTGTAACTGTCAGGTCCATGATCAGTGCTATCCAATGACTGTACTGGTTTTCTCTGTGTGTTGTCTTGTTGTGTTGGTACGTTGTATGTGCTGTGGCTGTGTTGGTACGTTGTGTGTGCTGTGGCTGTGTTGGTACGTTGTGTGTGCTGTGGCTGTGTTGGTACGTTGTGTGTGCTGTGGCTGTGTTGGTACGTTGTGTGTGCTGTGACTGTGTTGGTATGGTGTGTGTGCTGTGGTTGTGTTGGTATGGTGTGTGTGGTGTGGCTGTGATGGTACATTGTGTGTGCTGTGACTGTGTTGGTATGGTGTGTGTGGTGTGGTTGTGTTGGTATGGTGTGTGTGCTGTGACTGTGTTGGTATGGTGTGTGTGCTGTGGCTGTGTTGGTATGGTGTGTGTGGTGTGACTGTGTTGGTATGGTGTGTGTGGTGTGGCTGTTTTTGCTACACTGTGTGTGATCATTACAGCCTCATCTTTCCAACGTACTACCAGCTGTTGTACGGCGACTGGACTCTATCTCTGAACAGCTAACCCAGCAAGCTTCGTCCATCACAGCACTGTCCGCACGGAGTGATACGCTAGAGGAACAGCTTACAGCGGCCATTACCAACAACCAGACCATAACACAACAACAACTTGAAGTGGCCATTACCACCAACCAGGCAACGACACAGCAACAACTTACGGTCATCACCAACAACCAGGCAACGACACAACAACAACTGACTGATACGCAACAACAACTGACTGCAACACAACAACAACTTACTGATACACAACAACAACTGACTGCTACACGTGATCAAGTATCCGCAGTTCAAGACGAACAGAGTTCAGCAACGCAACGGCTAACTGAACATCTGGAGACCATTGCACAAAACCAGGGCCTGGCACAGACTTCCAGAGAGACCACAACATTTAACGACCAAGTTACTCCGCTCTCTGACCAGTTGTCAACGATGTCTGCTTCCACCCATCAGGTATGAATCTTAAATCTCAGAAATAGATAGCAAAGTAATATCTTTATCAGATTGCCTGTTCACCAGTCAGGGAGATATCCTATCTAGGACATCGCACTCTGATTGTTCACCTGTCCCAGGGTTGTCAAGGAAGCGTCGGCCGCGCACACGCGATGAAAAGAAGTGCTGCGTGAGCGTTTCTGAATGTATGTGGAGGATGCACGATCGTAATGGCGATGGTTCTTTCTGAATTGGTCAAGTTTGAGGGAGTAGGCGGAGAATATCAGAGATCGGCAGGGATTGAGGTAGTGTATATTCGATTCGCCATCGAATACCCGACCGAATGGCCGCTTTCGTTTGGGGATTTCATGTAGGGTTTCTCGTAGCCGCGCGGCGCTTCTTTGGAAACGATCGGTTTTAATTTTGAATATTTGCCTTTGGAATGTTTCTTCACGCCCCGTGCATTCATTTCGCCCCAAACCTTGCCATGCATGATGCAGAGGAGGAAGACGAGGCAGCAGGCGCTAGGCCCGTAGATTACTGCCTGGAAGATATTATTTGGCCAAAGCTTGCTGTTGGCAATTTTGATTTCTTGGATACGACAGCTCTTGGCTAAAACTGAACCTTGGACGGTCTTTCTTGGACATCAACCCAGGACGTACCACACTGGGCGTGGTGGTCATGGACATATCACCATCGCTTTCAGCCTGACCCTTCTGCTGCCTGAAACCAATGCCGAAAGTAAAAACTTCATCGCAGCAGCAGCTACTGTTCTGCTGAAAGTGCGAACACAAATTGCTTCGCCAATCCTCTTGTGCACTGGCAATTTTCAATGCGACCAAAACGATTCCCTTGCCAGTTCCTTCGTCTAGGCGTACTTCACAATGAGGAAAATAATATTCGTGAAGGCAAGAGGCAAGATACGAATCTCGACTCGCTTGAGGGAAGCCGCCAGGAGAACGACAACTTTTGAGACGAAAGGCCTTCGTTGCGTTTGTTTTGGGTGCGATATGTTCATCTTCTTCGGACGCGACACAAAGTTTTGATTCACGTGTCCCGATTACCATGGGAACAGCATAGATGTGTGCTGGGTTCCGTGCTGTCCTATGTAGGGAATCTCCAAGACTGTTCACCTTGAATGAAAATTTTGAACCGGACTGAAATATAATGCATGCCTTCTGACAGTCCCTCTCCCTATCTCCCTAGTTGTTGTCTGCATGCAGCAGTATTCTTTTTTTTCACATGAAGGTGTTAGCATTCGGCGGGCACGCGTGCCGTGACATGTTTTGTATCACTTGTATAAACCCGCCAAATACATGGCTAGTGGTGTGAGTGCGCCTCGGTTGTCCCGAGTGTACATGTGTTTTTGGCGGGTTGGCTTTGCTAGTTCCAGCGGCCTTAGCTCTGGCCTGTTGGATTTTTCGTTTGGAGATTGCCGTGACAGGATGGTCACTTGGTTGTTCCACCAATTTTACTAATTTAAATGTATTCTAACTTCTTCTACACCTAAGTGTGTGTTTCAGTTGGCTGGTCTGTGCGTGACGGCGTCGGGAACCAGAGTAGGGGAATTAGTTTGCAGCGTGGTGCCGAAACCCGGGACTAAATTAGGTTGGAGTCGTGTGCAATGGCTTCTATGAAAGTGGACAACTTTGTGAAGCCGTTTGGCAGTAGAGCCGGCCAAAGCTGGGAACAGTTTTGGGAGAAGTTTCTAGTACTGGCGAATATTCAGGTTTGGGATAGTGAGGAGAAACTTATGAAGAATTTTCCGTTGTTTTTGGATGGCGTCGCGCTCCTTGTTTACAGCAAGATGAAGGAAGACGATAAGAAGAAAAAATCAAAGTCGTGAAGAGCACGAGTCTGTCGTTCAGCATGACCAAGTCTTCAGCGTACCGAGCATTTGTGAGTCGACGATTGAAGGTGGATGACTCGGCTGATTCCTACGTGGCCGATCTGCAGAGGTTGGCTGGCCTATCAGGCCACAACGTGACTGGCGACGAAGATGCAATGATCCTGGAGCAGCTGATCTTTGGCTTGTAGCCCGAGTTTGCTCGCGAGCTGCGACTGTCCATGGCATCGAAGAAGATGACCGTGAGAGGCTGCCTGGATGTTGTGCGAGCTCTCCGATCTGCCATTGCAGATTGTCTGGTGACCCAGAGCAGCAGCGGCATTTCTGCAGCAGCAACCAGTGGTGATCGTAACCAGTCCAGGGGCTCCGTGCCGTGTTTTAGGTGCGGAAAAATTGGACACATGCCTAGGAACTGCCCACAGCAGAACTCTGGTATGCAGCAGTCAAGCCATGGCAAACCTCGCAGAGCCACTTGCTATTTCTGCGATCAGGAGGGGCATGTCAAGGCCGAATGCCCAGAACGACGAGCCTGGCAGTCCAGCAGGCAAGGCAAGTCTGCCGGTGTCAGTAATGTGGTACTGGTGAGAAGTGCGTCTGCACGATCAGCGTTACTTCAACAGGTGCCCTGCCACGCATCGTTTTAGACGTACGCCGCCCTGGATCGCAGGAGCAATAGGAGCGGCTACGTTCGGTCGTCGACAGCTGCTCTACGCGTACACTGATGGACACCGGATGTGCAGAGTCCATGGGATTGACTGTCGAGCATGACCGAACCATGGAGAGTCTGGTGGCCCTGGACGGGAAACCACTCAATGTGAGAGGTACGGCTATTGTACAGCTGCAGAGGCTGGAAGGACCAGTGCATCTGCCTTACTGCAGAGTAACTGCCGTGTTCGTGGATAATCTTGGCACTGTGGCGTCGTGGCTCTTGATAGGAGCTGATGTCATTGCTATTGCTGGCAGAGTGCGCCTGGAATACGATGACGACCACTAGCTGTCCGGCGTGACATTCGGGAGAGCCGAGGTGGTCGCTGCAGCAGCGTCGAACAGTCATCCACTGCCGCACGTGCGAGGCGAGCAGCGAGGCAACGCCACAGTTCTCTCTACGGACGATGGGGAAGTCACATGGGACTGTACAGCCCATCGTCAGGTGCTGTCATGGAAGTGGAAAGATGGCAGTCCTCCGCCCGATCCTGTTGGCCCCGGCGCTGGCGAGTACTCACGCTCGTAACTCGCCCATGAGCAGGATTGCATGTTCGTTGGCGAAGTGATGAAGTGGATCGACGCAAGCTGGCTTGTGCCTGACAATGATGCTCTCCACGGCTCACCAGCTCCTGTGCTGCCGCTCCTAGCACAGATGCAAGAACACAAGGCGAGTACCCCAGTTCGTCCATGTCTGGACCACCGCAGCCTGCTAGTGTCGCAACCTGGTCGAGAAGCACTTGTCTGCGAGGAGACATTGCGGAAGTGGAGACGCAAAGGTGACCCGGAGGGCCTGCGATTTCTCGATATCAAGAAGGCCTATCTCCAAGTGCACCTGGCCTCCGAGCTGCAGCGCTACCAGACGGTCGTCTGGCAGGAAATGGCCTACGTGATGACGCGCATGGGTTTCAGGTTGGGTGTCGCACCGAAATTTATGGATATCATCATCCGCTTGGGGACGCGAGACTTTCCACCGGTCGATAATTACGTTGACGATGTGAAAACGCCTGCCAACAAGGTCGACGCCGTAGCTGCAAGGATGCTCGAGTGTGGCCTCCCAACACAGCAGGCCGAGCCGTTGCCTCATCCGGAGTCCTCGGCCTGCAGCTGCAGAAGGATGAGGACCATCAGGTCCAGAGGTCGCGCTGTGGCGACATCAACCTGAAGTTACCTCGACCGGCAATGAAACGTGACGTCTTCAGCTGGTGTGGCCGGCTGACCGGCCATGTCCCGGTGTGTGGCTGGCTGCGACCCGCCTGCAGCTTTATCAAGCGCACGGTCAATGCTGAAGCCACTTTGGATCAGCAAGTGTCCGAACCTCTCCTGAAGATCTGCGACAAAGTGGAGGATCGGCTCGCCCGCGAAGGTGATCCGGTTCGTGGTCAGTGGAGCGCTGCCAGAGGGATTGATGAGTCTACTGGCTGCACGGTCTGGGCCGATGCGTCTGACATCGACATCGGAGTTGCCATTGAGGTGAACGGTTCAATTCTGGAGGATCGCTCTTGGCTGAGGCCGTACGACGACAAGCGTCATATCAACATTTCAGAGTTGGAGGCGACGATTCGAGGTCTCTCGCTTGCCGCCAACTGGCAGATCAAGCGCGTCCGACTGATGACGGACTCTCAAACCGTCGCCAGTTGGCTTGGCGATGTCATCGGCAATGTGCGTCGGACAAGAACAAAGGGCCTGCACGAAGTGCTCGTCCAGTGACGTCTACCGAACGTGAGCGACATGATCGTCACTGCAGGGATCGACGTCTCTATCGAGTGGGTTCCAACAGCCCGGAACTGTGTCGACGCTCTCACTGGCAACCCCGCCGCATGGATTAAGTACTGTCATGTCCTAAAAGGAGATGGTGACACTGATGTCACAGCAGCCGCAGCTCACCATTCCTGGCCCAGTCGCGACGGAACGCATCGTCAAGGAGCAGCGCGTTGATGGGGATACTCAGACCGTGATATTGCAAATACAGCAGGGTCTCCCCGTCTCAGGGCGTTACTCGGCAGTGCGTTCGCAGCTAGCAGTCAGCGATGGCATACTGTGCCGGAGCCTTAAGCTTCCGCTGGAGGGCGTTTTCCAAGTGCCGATTGTGCCTGGACCGCTGGTTTGCGGATGTCGTCCGGTGTGCGCACGAAGTCTCTGGGCACAGAGGCTGGGAGGCTATGTACTGTTTGCTCCGTAGTCGCTGCTTCTTTCCCGGTATCGCAACAGCCTGTTCCGAATTGGTCAAAGAGTGCCACACTTGTCAGGCTGCCAACCCACAGAAGGTCGAAACTGTCCCACCGACTTGCGCAGACCTCCCTGGCCGTCCCTGGAGCGAAATTGAGATCGACACCCTGGAGCTCGGCACCGAACGCAGCGGCCAGTATCACTGCGTGCTCGTGTGTGTCGACTCGTTCACCAAGTGGGTGGAGGTGTGTCCACTTCGTCAGCATGATGCTGTCAGCATGGTATCCCCCTTTTCTACCCTGTGCCTGCGGTGGGGTGCTCCTGATGTGGTCCGGGTGGACAACGGCACGGAATTTCGGGACGCTGTAGTGGAGTCCCTGTTCCGCCTGCTAGGAGTCCGTGTTCGCACCGGCGCCGTCCGTCACCCTCAGTTCCAGGGGGGTGCGGAGAGATTTAACAGGACCCTGCTCGGGCTGATTCGCAAGGTTCTGGACGACTCCTCGGATTGGCGAGCCGATCTTGACGTCCTCCTTTTCTATTATCGGAACAGGCCCCATAGTACCACCCAGTTGTCGCCAATGCAAGCCATGGTTGGCTGGCAGCCTCAGCACCTCATTGTCGGCATGGCCGAGGAAGCTTGCACACTGAGCCAGTGGACGACTCAGTTACACGCTCGAGTCGCACGTGTACGTGACATCATTGACCGTTAACATCATTGACCTGCTAAAGCGCAATGTGCCTGGTTCTGCGCTGGCTGCTGAGCCGCCGGTTCCGCAGCACAACGTTCCGGATAACTAAGAGCAGAACGCACCCGGTCTCGATATGGTCTGGGAGCCTGTTGGCAAGAATGCCCACCTACATGCTGGCTATGAACTCCGCGACCGCACTACAATTCGGCGACCCGTCTGTTACACTGAGTGATTATTGCTACCATTGCACTGCTACCTGCAAGTCAACAGGCGACGCGCTGAAATATAATGCATGCCTTCTGACTGTGCCTCTCCCTATCTCCCTAGCGTGTTGTCTGCATGCAGCAGTATTCCTTTTCTTCACATGTAGGTGTTAGCATCCGGCGTGCACGCGCGCCGTGACATGTTTTGTATCATTTGTATGAACCCGCCAAATACATGGCTAGTGGTGTGAGTGCGCCTCGGTTGTCCTGAGTGTACACGTGTTTTTGGCGAGTTGGCTTTGCTAGTTCTAGCGGCCGAAGCTCTGGCCTGTTGGATTTTTCGTGTGGAGATTGCCGTGACAGGATGGTCACTTGGTTCTTCCACCAATTTTACTAATTTAAATGTATTCTAACTTCTTCTACACCTAAGTGCGTGTTCCAGTTGGCTGGTCTGTGCTTGACGGCGTGGGGAACCGGAGTAGGGGAATTATTTTACAGGACACTCCGTTTATAGTGATAAAAAAACTGGTTGCAGCATATTTCCCATGTTTCCGATGCTTTCGATTCTTCAACCTCATATGGACCAATGAAATTTTACAATAAATATTAAGATATAGTTCCTTCAGGCAGTCAATGTGAATTGATGGGGGCTCCTAATGGATGATGAAAAGTTTGTCGAGCTGGACAGCAAGCCAAATATGAGACCATACCGGACCTGTTTTGAAGGATAAGGAAATTAGGCAACTCCAGTCCGTACCAGCAATCAGATTTATAATTGTGGCGGGCTTGCCCATAGTGTTTTGAACTTTTCTGTAACTTGGCTTGACGAAAATTGATGTGTGACAGACTACAGGGGTTGATGTTTTTGTGTTCGCTTGTAAAGTATGTGTGCGTGTGTGTGTGCGTACCTGTTTGTGTATGCACGCACTCGCATAATGCATGTCTCGGTGTGTGTGTGTGTGTGTGTGTGTGTGTGTGTGTGTGTGCGTGTGTGTGTGTGTGTGTGTGTGTGTGTGTGCTTATGTCGGCTGCAGGTGAGGCCTACCGCTGCACCAAAAAGCCTGTCAAGTTCTGCTTCTGCCACTACAACAGTTAGGGTAAGTGAAGCAACATTATTGTCTCTTTCACACTAGGCAGAATTACGGGCCAATGCTTCGACACTGAATCAGATACGAAATCGGCCGACTGTGGCGGACAAGCTGTTCACACACACCTTTAACCTTGGACGTGCCCATTGCCGATGGCAATGATTGCGAACGGACTATCTGCTAGCTTTGCAGTACGGAGCGTGGCACTTGAGATCCCCGGGACGACGGCAGACCTTTCCACATGCGCAGCGGAAGCTACAGTCAGGATCAGGGGGAGCACGTGCGGGAGGACGACGATGAGCAATCTGTCTCCAGGCAGAGCTATCTTGGGCAGCAGCAAACCAACAGTCAGAAGGCATAGGGGGCTGATGGAGCGGAGGTCATCCACGATGATGTCTCGTTACCGCTTGCGTGGACCATGGCAAGGGCGCGTTGCAGGGAGCTCCCCAAACAAAACTCGCTGCACACACACACACACACACACACACACACACACACACACACACACACACCAGAGTGAGCTATTTCACTTGTAGACCTGACTGTGCACACACATACAAATTGTACACAGCCACACTAGAGTGTGGTAGACGCTTCGTTACCGACTCCGACACGAAATCGGCCGACAGTGCCGAACTACTACCTCCAACAAGGGAAACTTGGCACGTTTTTTTGGCCTCAAACTACTCGAAATAACTCCCACTTTACAATCGAAAATAATGATTGACTCAGCAAAATACAACTTTGTATCGCTCAGGAAGGATATTAGAGACATCAGTTAGTCTGAATCACTCTCCTCTGATTCAAAGATCGCAGCGTCTTGTGGACAAGGATTGTCATTGTAGTCAGACGAATGTGTGACTCGAGCGGATTGAGTTGCAGCAAGTACCTTGCCCTGGAAATCTCGATATCGCTCCTGTGTGCTGTGCTCAAGGGTAGTCATTTCTGCCGCCACTCTCTAGGATACCGTGGTAAGAACTGTGAAATACCTCCACACGCGCCTAGACTTGACCATTTTTAGCCCGGTATTCTCGCCAACAATCACATAGTATAAAAATTATAATTAAATACCCAAAATTGCCTGCAGCAATTCCTGGCGATTTTCTTTTGCAACCAGAGACGCATCGCTGTGGACGCTATTGAAAGACGCCAGGTGGTTAACATCGATGCCTGGACTCTGTGCTGGCTGAGTTACCACATGGAGAGCGACAATTCCTTGGTTGTGCTTTGACACGAGAAAGCGCGCAAATTCCCCTTCGCAGAATGGAACCGGAAACGGTGTGTTGGTACAGGAGAGACTGGCCTACCTCAGCAAACCGTCCTCCTCTGAGCTACGTGCCACTCACCAGCTAGTCGCTTGGCTTCCTGCACTTGGATGCATCGAGCTAAAAGTAGGTCGTACCTCGCATGCGCAGCCTTGTGGTACCACCACAAGAATGTTCAAAATACCTAAAAAACGCCAAGTTTCGCTTGTCGGAGGTAGTAGCTGTTTACATACACAACACACTAGTGTGAGCTATTTCAGTTGTAGGCCTGGCTGTACTCACATATATACACTGTACATTGTACACAGCCACAATGGAGAGTGGTAGATGTCAGAGGAGATATGTGATTGTTTCTATATACACAAGTACAGGGTCAAAAGCATGAAAGGGCTAGTTCACAATCTGCACTGACTCTCTCTGCTGTCACTGTGGTATTTCTTGCTGGACACACGCTCCAACATGTGAAAGCACTAAACGTCAGCCGACCTTTGGGTCAAATATTGACCCTGCGATACTTGATCCAAAAATCGTATCATAAGAAAATCGTAGCAGATTTGTCAGAATCCTGTGTGACAACGGAGTTCACACCAGGTGATTTTCATCTCCATCTTGACGCATTTTCTCGTATGATTCCATGTCAACCGGGAAATTGTCTTACGTTTCCCGATTTGTACGGTAGCACGGTTGCATTCCCGTTTCTTGCAATCAATTGGACGCCGTCAATCAGCGTCATGAGGGTTCTGTCGCTTCTAAACGCGTCTTCCGACGCGCCCGTCGAATGTGAACAAGTCTTTAGCATCCCCCATGTAACCCCTCATGCAGGCAGGCACAGTGGGTTGGTCTAAGACCATGATTGAGAAACGCGAGGTACCAGGTTCAAGTTCTGCTTGGAAGTGGAAGGATTTTTCCAATCGTGCTGCGACCCACAGTTAATTGGGAACTCTTGGCCTGGCATGAGTAATACATGGATGTGGCAAATGGGATTTAGGCCTTTGGCCTCTGGTTGGTGGATCTGATCTACCCTCCCCACCGTTTAGGAGCCGCATCTGACACCGGATCATGGAGTGGTGGCGTCCCACGGAATCGGAAAGGTGGTTCTTGACCAGGGAGTTGTACGACTCCTTGTTCTTGACCTGCCTGATACGCGAACCCGTCGAATTTATTATTATTTTTATTATGTAACCCCTCATCCTGATATCGGTTAAATAATAAAAATTCATAATGCCCTCTCTGACATACACCACCCTATAATTATACCAATACAACTTTCACATAACCGGATATCCTCTAAAATCCACTCCGATATCCGATCACTGACAGGTATCACACTTTTATGTGAACATATTATATCCTATATGTTATTGTATTATTTACTTGTATAATCATGCGAATGAACTGTTTGTGTGTGTGTGTGTGTGTGTGTGTGTGGTTGTGTGTGTGTGTGTGGGTGTGTGTGTGTGTGTGTGTGTGTCATCTGCAGATGTGGCCAGAAGACTCGGTAAGGCAGCGGCAGCTTTCGACCTTATGCGCCGTGTCTTTCTTGACCGAAACCTTTCCATCGCCACCAAGCGCCATCTTTACGATGTTTGCGTTCTGTCCACATTGCTCTATGCCTGTGAGTGCTGGACTCCGCTGAAGAGAGACATGGTTGCCATCAACAACTTCCACCACCGCTCCCTCAGGTTCATTCTGGGTGTATCCCGGCTCGATCAACAGCTGCAGCATGTCAACAACCAGGAGCTGCGAAGACGCTGGGGTGATATGGCACTGCCATCTGATACCGTCAGACACCGCCGTCTGCAGTGGCTTGGGCATGTCGCCAGAATGCCAGATAACCGGCTTCCGAAGCTGATACTGTTTAGCTTCTTCTCAGATCCACGCCCAGCCTGTGGGCCACGACTGCGATGGAAAGACCTCGTCGCACGTGATCTTCGTTTCGGTGGCATAGTGAATTGGCTCACTTTGGCTCAGGATCGCCCAGCATGGCGCGAGGCAATTGCAAAGACTCCGGATGATCTCGTGGAGTGTAACAACAACAAAGTCACCTGCAAGGTTTGCAACCGATCATTCACTGCTCGTGGGATTCACCGTCACAAGTGCTCAGCTGTACGGTCCTTACCTGTTGCCCAGCAGCCTGGGGCCCGTCACTGTGGAGTTTGTGACCGCTGGTTTCAAAGCGCTGGCGGTTTTGCAGTTCATCGTTGTGTGGAGCGTCAGACATCGGACGAAATACCAGCTGTTTCAACGAGATGCAGCCTGAATTTGGACTGCTGCCAGCACCATTGCTCGATCTGTGATCGCTGCATGAAGAGTCAGGCTGGTTTTAACCGCCATAATTGTACTCGAGGCAAACGACTGCGAAAGGACCAGAGGACTAATCTGCCCATTCAATGCAGCATATGTAACGAACGATTCTCCCGCCCGCAGGACCTCACCCGCCACCGAAGACAGAAACACTAGCTAAGTGTAGAACGGTCCCCTTTCACCTCAATTATTCTCCTTGTTTCTTTTTTCTCGCTGTTGTCTCCCGCTTCTGGGAGCGACGTGGCCATTTTGTGGCAGTTGTACATAGTAGTAGTAGTGTGTGTGTGTGTGTGTGTGTGCGTGTCTGTGCTGGTGTGATAAACTGCAGGTACCTGTTTCTAGTCCCATTGCTGCACAAGACAGCCGCTTAAGTTCAGCTTCTGCCACTACCCCTGCCCCTGACTCCCTGCCACTACCCCTGCCCCTGCCTACAGCAACGACAGTGAGTTGAACGACATAACCTAGATTGTTAAGCTGTGTTCCCAACTGGTGTGTGGACGTGGTACGCTTGTGGTTCATGCGTGCCCAAAGGCGCGCTCAGGCTTTCACAAAAAAACAGCAATATGGATGGATCTAGTCACTGTCTTATTCACAGCAAGGTGATATAGCCGGTAAAATTTACTGGGTTGGCTAATGAGGATGGGGTGACAACTGGTGGCGAAGAAAAAGTCACACTTGCATCATACATGAGTGGTTTGCTATTACTTATTAGGGCTGAGTCGGGAACCATTTTCTTCCGGTTTCGGGTTCGGGTAGTTTTCAACGGGTAGCACGGGTACCCGATCGGGTAATGTTTCCATGGTAACATCACAATGCACCCCTTCCCTTACACACTGGGTAGACATGCGGAGTATTACATGAATTTGTACACTCACGCTGTACATGATGTCATCTGCGACTTCGGGTTTCGGGTACTATTCTATGCCCGTTTACCCGAGGTTCTCACGGGTAGCTCGGGTACCCGATTATCCGTGCACAGCACTAGTTGCTATGCACCCACACACTGTAGGCAATAGCAAAGTCACACTTAGTGGATTCAAACCTAGAAATATAAAGTGAACTTACTACTCACTGGCCGTTTTGACGCTATCACTTTCAAGCCCTATTGTGCAGGGTTTGCCCAAAGTGTACTGAGCTTTTCTGTAACTTGGCTTGAAGGAGATTGATGTACGACGAACTGCTGACGTTGATGTTTTTTGGTGATCGCGTGTACGAATGTTTGAGTGACTGTCTGCATGTGCACACACTCGCATGATGTGTGTTGGTGTGTGTGTGCATGTGTGTGTGTGTGTGTGTGTGTGTGTGTGTGTGTGTGTGATTGTGTATGTGTGTGTGTGTGTGTGTGTGTGTGTGTGTGTGTGTGTGTGTGTGTGTGTGTGTGTGAGTGTGTGTGTGTGTGTGTGTGTGTGTGTGGCACTGTGCTTGAAGGGGACGGTTGCACTTTTTGTAGCATCTTTTTTATCTGAGTTTTCAGTCGTTCCTCTTACTAGTCTCAGGCCACGGGGTGGCTCTGGGTCCACCAGAGTCGCCCCTGGCGTGTTTATGAATTTGCTGAGCCGAGGGTTTCGCGACGCGGTCGCAAGGGTAGTGTCTTTTCTGTCACGACCGTTGTCGTCCTTGTCTCTCCATTCGTGGTGGTGTAGCTGACCCCCGAATGGTTTCAAACTGCGAAGCTCGGAGTACAGTGGTGGCAGAGGCATGAGCTGTGAGTGGAGACGGTTCCTGGAGGCGGATGGTGATGCAGGGAGAAGGGTTACGCTGCCTGACAACGCGTGGGAAATTGTTTGATCCTGCAATTTCATTTCGAGCGCGGTGGACTTCTAGACGATATGTCCTCATGGCTGTTTTTCAATGCTTGGCCTATTGCTGATATCCGTGCATGGGATGTTCTTCCAGTGGAGTCCAGGTGGGACTTCGGGTGCCCACACTCCATCACCTGGTTGATTGTTTCGGAACTGCAATAATACAGGTTCAAATAATTATTGTTTCCTTTTTGTGCGTATTTCTTGTCATCTCTCTTTTTCTAGACGTCGCACACCAGATGTACTACTATCGCTGTCTTTCTCCTGCTATCTCTCTCTGCTTGCTTTTTGTTTTGTTTTTGTTGCCACTGTCCCTCATCATACCCATGCTTGGGTGGAGGGCGGAGTGACCCGTTAGGGTAGCTGTCAATACAGTACAGTACAGTGTGTGTGTATGTGTATGTGTGTGTGTGTGTGTGTGTGTGTGTGTGTGTGTGTGTGTGTGTGTGTTTCCATCAGCTGCAGGTAAGGCCTACCACTGCGCCAGAAAGCCTGTCAAGTTCTGCTTCTGCCATGTCCTCTGCTACAACAGCTACGGTAAGTTGAACAACATTTTTTGTCTGTAATGCCGGTTTCACACTAGGCCAGTTTATCGTCCAATGCTTCGAAACCCGCCTCCGACATGAAATCTGCTGACTGTGTTGGATGAGTCAAACTACCTGTTCACACACTCAACAGTGAGGTATTTCACTTGTAGACCTGACTGTGTTCACACATACAAGTTGTACACAGCCACACTAGAGAGTGGTAGATACCAGAGCGGAGATGTGATAGTTTCTATATACATAAGCTACAGGGTCAAAAGCATGAAAGGGCTCTCTCTCTGCTGTCATGGTGAAATTCCTTGTTGGAGGCCCGCTCCAACATGTGAAAGCACTAAAAGTCAGCCCACCTTTGGGTCAAATATTGACCCTGCGATACTTGGTACAAAAATCGTATGATGAGAAAATCGTAGCAGATTTGTCAGAATCCTGTGTGACAACGGAGTTCACACCATGTGATTTTCACCTCGATCTTGATGCTTTTTCTTCTATGATTCCATGTCAACCGGGAAATTGTCTTACTCTTCCCGATTTGTACGGTAGCACGGTTGCATTCCCGTTTCTGGCAATCATATTGGACGCCGTCAATCAGCGTCATGAGGGTCCTGTCGCTTCTAAAGGCGTGTTCCGACGCGCCCCGTCGAATGTGAAATAATCTTTAGCATCCCCCATGTAACCCCTCATGCAGGAAGGCACAG
>NC_088645.1:42195830-42230830 GCF_964019385.1 Sycon ciliatum | reverse complement strand
ACTCACTAGACATCTCTGCATGGTGCTAACAAATTACTGATTAAATTGAATGGCATCGCGTACAATCAGCTTCCACCATGGGAAGCATAGCACAGCCTATGCCAATATTCTTTTATTTTCTGAATAGGAAAAACCCAACCAGTCTCTGCACCAGGACCGGTTTGGGGATGCTTAGAACCGTTCAGGTAGCCCAATACCAAAAACTGGTGCGAAAATTGGTTTTTTTAAAATAATTTTAACAGCACTACGTAGATGTATGGAGCAAGAAATGACGATTTATCAGGGGGGGGGGGGGTATTTGGGCATCATCTTTCAGTGTGCCGATCTGATATTACGGAAATTTTGTGTCATTTCTTCATAGTTAGTCTCGGGTGGAGAGCCAAGGATTAATTTATAAGAGGAAAAGAGGACCAAGGAGCCTTCACCTTCCCCTCCGATGTTATTTCTATAACTTCAGCCCTCACCATCGTCTACACGGATTTCAAAAGCGTCGACCTCCATTTTGAAAACATGGTGGCTGGCCGCGCTTGCCGTAGGCGCACGTACGCCCCGCGTGTCTTAGCGCGAGCTTCGAGCTAAAGTAGTAAAGATCATGTCGCCCACTCATTTCCCTGTGTTTCCCCATTTCTTCGAACTCGCTCAGCTTTTGCTTCGCTTGTGCTTCAGCTCCACGCTGTAGTCTGAGTTTAGTTCTCTTGTCTTCTTCCAGCAGAATACTGCAAACTCTACAGCGCGTCGAGCTTCTCCTAGAAGAGTTTCTTTTGCGTCGAGATAGAGTGTCGATCGTTTCAGTCCTATCTTGCCGTCGTCTCATGAGCGCCCGAAAGCAACAGTATCTATTTTCTCGGCGTTCCATTTTCTGGCGAAATCATTCACCTACTACTTCTTCCTTTATGAAAGCTTCAGGTGGCTGAGTTCTCCCACTAGCGACAATCATGCCTTGGAAAGGAACAGGATATTCCTAAGGTACACTGTATGTACAGCCAGTGCAGTAGTGTCAGTGTACTGCACTGCAAAAAGCTACTGCATGCACTGCGCGTAGTTGTTGTTTGTTTTGTCGAGAAAGAATCCCTTTCGCACTCGCGCGGACCGCGAGGGCGCAGCACGGAAACGGGTCTATTGAATTCATTTCTTGGTCGATTTTGACAACCAATACGTTGTCGTTTTTCTTTTTTCACTGGCTATCCTTTCTCCGCTTCTGAATTTCGATGCCGTCCACCTGGAAAGCCTTGAAGTGAAACGAGTGGAGGTCGATTTTGGAGGTAATTTTCGGCCAAACGGCAATCAAATCGAAAAATTCGAAGCGGACGATCTGTTGGTATCTATCGAAAGAAGACGTTGGTCCATAAAAATCTTTGGAAACTACACCGAATGAACCAAGGAATTACAGTAAGTTTGAGAATTTCGGTACATTAGCTGTACGCTGATTGGTCGAGTAGCGCGACCGTTGACAAACGGGCCAGTGACGCTTTGTACAGCGTTGGTGAGGGCTGAACTTGGAACCTTCCAAACTGGAAGGCTGTTGGAGTGTGAGTCCAAGATGTACTAGAGCTGATTGACAGTTAGGTGTAGAACGTCTGTACCGTTGGTCAGTGTCGTTCAATGTTATCGCATGAGTTGATTGTAAAGTAACTGCTGGTGTTAGTGGATATCATAGCGTAACTTGAAGCTCCTTGGTCCTCTTTTCTTCTTATAAATATCTCCATAGTGCCTACTTTGCTAGGTAGCTTTGCCTAGGCCAATATCATGCTCTAATTCCTGCAGATAGGCCTCCTGTACAGAGCAAGATCTCTAAACAACAAATTACTGTCTTTTCACCCACTGTAATCTTACATAGACGTTCGCAGATGGGGAAATGGACACAAAAGACATGGTTAGCATTTTACCGTTCACGCTATTTTTCGACGATCGCCCTGCGCCGTTTTTTGTGTGTGCGACATGGCATTTTACAGTTCAGGCGCTCGATCCAACGGCACTCGTACCCCAAAACCCAAAATACCGTCGGTTTCGTACCGTTTCGACCATAGAAAGCTCTTTTAGCGAGAGAACGAAACGGTAAGATTCCAACTAGGGTTACCTCAAACGTCTATCGTTGCGTCAGGAGTCAGGACTCAGAAGCCGAACTGCTTGCCGTGTCTCGAAAACACATCAAAAACAGTAGACTCGCCCACTACATGCCGATCGTAGAAAATAGCGTGAACGGTAAAATGCTAATCATGTCTAAATTTTTACTTTTGTACGTAAATGGACAAAAAGAAGACAAAAAGGTAACATAAACCCAGCTATGAGTTGTTTTCCTTTTCGGTCGAGTACATTTTTGTTCTTCAAGGTGATAATTATGGTCTGACAGGCAAAAGCGATAGGCGCGTGCAGAGTGTCCAGTGCGCATTGTTCTTACATGTATGATGGTGAAAGCAAAGCATTGTTCATACACCTATGATCCAGACAGTATAGCATCGCAGTCGTAAAAAGATTACCTCTATCATTTATGACTTCCCGATTTGTGTGCAGTAGCCACACTTGAGCGAAACCAGGCTCAAACTCTCTCTCTGGCTCTGTAAACGTTGCACCAGGGACACATAAGTTGCAGTGCATGTGAAAAGGGTGCCAAGCTGTGCTTGACTGAAACAGACAAGAACTGATTTTGAAGTTTGACCTTGCCCTCAGTGTTGGCTAAAGACCGTGCACATAAAACTGCCACTACAGTATTTTAACGGTCTCTGCCGGGATGACAGCTACACCATAGCTCAATGGTTAGAGCATCGCAGGCCTCAAGCGAAGGTCCTTGGTTCGAGTACTGATACAGTCAATATATTTGTTCGAACGTATTCTTTAGATTAATCAGGCGAACTACTCTGCATCAATCTGAAAGCGAGGAAAACACATACTTCGAAGTAGCTGTAAATTTGTTACCATTTGGTCTACATTTTGTCCATTTACATCCAAAGAAACTATTTACGTCCATTTCTGTGCATTTTTTTCCATGCGTGCGTTTGTGTAATGTGTGTGTGGGAGGGGGGGGGGAGGGTTGGTGAGTGTGTGTGTAGTGTGTGTGGGGGGGGGGGGAGGGGGGGGGGGAGTGCGGGTGTGAGGGTATGTGTGGGTGCTTCTGTGTATGTGAATGTTTGTATTATGAATGTGTGTGTAGCGTGTGTGTGTGTGTGTGTGTGTGTGTGTGTGTGTGTGTGTGTGTGATTGTGGGTATGTGTGTGTGTGTGTGTGTGTGTGTGTGTGTGTGTGTGTGTGTGTGTGTGTGTGTGTGTGTGTGTGTGTGTATGGAGGTGTGTGTGCTTCTGTGTATGTGAATGTTTGTATTATGAATGAAGGAATATGTGAGCGTGTGTATTAGAGTGTATGTGTGTGTGTGTGTTTACGGTTATGCAGCTTAGCCGTTTAACGGCAGCTGTATGTCAAGGTCAAGGTCAAGGTGTGTTCATGTTCATGTGTGTGTTTGTTCGTATGTGTGTGTTTGTGTGTATGTGTGTATGTGGTTCTCCTTTGTCATGCAGTGGAACAAGATAATAGGAGATCCTGGAATGCGATTATTTAATTTTTGGAAATACTTCACATCCGGAGGTACCACCGCATGGCAAACATGCCATGCTTGCCACGTACAGTGACAAACTGGTTGCTGTGTGGTATAATGGTGTGAACGTCACCAAGATCACTGAGACATCAGACTTGCAGACATGGCACAGTATTGACCTACCAAGTGAATACAGTAAGCTGACTGTCCCATCACTGGCATCCCATGGTGGTATGCTGTACATGTACTGTAACACATACACTAAGAGCACCAACACATTGGTGCGCTCTATTCTGCAGTACTGCGACACACCAGATAACGGTGATGGCGGCCGCAGTGGTGGTGATGGTGGTGGTGGTGGTGAGTGGACCAAACTTACAGACGTCCAGCACTGTATCCATGCCTGGTGTACTCTACATGCATGTGCTGATGCTATTTCTCTATATGGTGGCCAGAAGAGTGGAACAAGGCACAATCATGTTAGTACCTATTCTCTAGCTAGCAAGCAGTGGAGCTCTTCTTCACCATCCAATACTAGCCTAGTATTACCTGCATTGCCACTACCATGCAGCAGTGCATCACTTGTCTCATTCCCTGATTCACTGTACTTAATTGGTGGTGTTACTGGTTGTTTCTTCAAACACAATGATGGTAGGTGGGTGTCCACCGGTCCACCTGATGGTGTAAAGCTGAAGGGTAGTGCAGCATGCGCATTGTCTGACCATTGCATGGCTATTTGCCCCCACACTCCTTCTGCTGAGAGTGTTGTACATGATATTTCATCTGGTCAGGTCTATCCACTACCAGCTATGCCACAGAGGAGTTTTTCCACACCATCTCTCAAACTGTTTGGCAGTACACTGGTACTCAGTTTGGGTGGACATGACAGTCCTACTGCTCTGTACACACTGGATATGAGTGTGTGAGTGTAGTAGGTTACTAACTACAGTCAATCACTGATGATAACTACAGTATGCAAACTGTACTGCTTTTCACTTTCTTTCTATTATCAGAAAGTTGCTAATCTTTGTTTTCACATCTCTCTGTTTGTCAAGTAATTGTCTAGTTTTACGCTGCCTCATCCCCTGTAACATATACCCAGATTGGTTATGTGAATATTACTCTTACCTCTATAGTCACGTCCAAACTTACCCATTCTTTCCTTGATACCTCCACAGGAGGAATGTGAATTGTGAACTGAAAACTATTTTTGATTATGCGTCCTTCCCTGAGTCTGTTATGTTCTAATCTCTGTTTCTGACATTGAGCACTTCTCGGGAATCAACCGATTTGTTCATTAGGTGTGTGGATTTTATGATTGTACGCTTTGAGGACGAGGGTTGAGGGGGGGGGGGGGGGTGGAGTTGCATCATGCATGGTTTCCATAGTAGGAGTAGCATATGTTCAAGAAGCTGTTCAGTGAGCACCTGATACTAATGCTTGTCTGCATGTTTTGTACTTTACATTTCTGATATCCATAACAAAGCCATGTCTGGTTTCTTGAAGAGAGAGAAACGAAACAGAGACCGATACAAAAGCAGAGCTAGAGACTAAAGACCAATTCATACTTCATTTCACGCACGGGAAACGCGTCGCATACGGGAAAGCCATAGCGTGAAGGTCCCGCAATGAATTTCCCCTACACGAAATGAAGTATGAATAGCCTTAAAAGACAGAGGCAGAGAAGCCACGCGTTCATGCGCACACATACCGCACACGTACGGTACTAGCTCCATGCCCAGTATCTGTTCACATGTGTCTTTCAGGTAGAGGGGAAAGGCCTCTAAAGGAATGTTGAGGACGTGAGTCTATTGGCTATTGAGCGGACTCACACTAAAATCCCCGGCCTCTGTTGTAGATTTTTGGAAATGATTTTACTACTACAAGTTTGCTCATCACACTAAAGTACGTGACTCCTAACCCCGTCCAGGATAAAAAGATTGGCAGCATCAAGGTTACAATGTTTGAGTTCTCACATCAGTGAGGATCTTCTTTTCATGTAGACGTCACTGGAACAATGTTTCCACCAGAGTTAATCAGAAAAAGAGGAAGGATTGTCAACTAGCACTAGGCGGATAATGCCATCAGCTAGCAGAATTTTGACATTTTCCAGGAATGTTTTATGCATGTTAAGTACACAACAGAACAACAAGGACAATCAAGGCTTGTTTGCTGCTACTTTAAGTTTCTTGCTCTCGCCATCATCAGGCAACAGGTTGTTGCCTGATGATGGCGAGAGCATGAAACTTAAAGTAGCAGCAAACAAGCCTTGATTGTCCTTGTTGTTCTGTTGTGTATTACGCTCTGCCTTTGTGGTGTTGAGCACTGTCAGCACTCTGACAGTACATCTTTCGGTGCGTGTTAAGTATGTGGATAAAGGAATGAAGCAGGGAATTGCCTGACATAAGGCTTGTATGGTTCCGCCATTTTAATACTTTCCGAGCAGAATCTGCCAATTTTCAATCATTACTCGTCCATGGTTATTGTCAGAACACAACCGCTCTATTCAGTTGCTACAAACTATGCATTTATGATTTGTCGGAGGAGAAATTTAATACTCCTTCCGTAAGTTTCGTCCTGGGAGTACAGTCGATGGAGAACATGGGAAAAGGCAAAACGGCAACATACATGTACATGACTCCCTTGTAAACAGGCAGTGGTAACTATAGCAACAGCAATGTTGGACTTACATCCCAGCCATTGTCGCCCGATTCCCACCATTCTTCATATTCGTCTTCCACCTTGCAAACACGCCTTCCAGTAAGTTCATTCCTGGGTCTACGTATGCGCAGTAGATTAGCGATGGCGGAGACGGAGCAGATCACGGAGCCCTATTGAGCTCCCTTGAGCAGATTGCGGGGCCGATGCCGGACCCGCAGTCAGTACGAAGTAGCAACTTGCGGAACTCCACGAAGATTGGGGTCGCGGGGTCAGCATTTTGTTCCAAACCAGTCCACAGCTTCAGCTAGTAATTGCCAAATGCACTTGATAGGGCGGTAATGGGGTCACGTGTCAACAAAGTATCAACAAAGTGTCGACAAGTACAAAGTGTCGACCACGTGTATAGCGGTATACTAATTCTCGTGACATTCTCGTGTCACCAAACTTAAACATCGAGCACCAGTATGGAAAGGTTTCAGACAGAAAGCTTTTCCAATTTATGCCTTCACTTCAGATGGCATACACGGAATTGCATAGGAGCAATAACAATGAAGTACACACACAAATACTTGAAAGGATAAAAAAACGTATCGGAATGTAAATGAACCTAACAATATGGATGTGCTGGCTCGGAGAAAATCGGATGTGAAATATTTCGTTGGTCAGTGCTGTGAGCGCATCTCCACCGACCCCTGCCTTTCTAGGACCTGTCAAGAACAAAGCTACCGGTGTATTTATTCTAATCCGATAAACGTGCGTGTGCTCGCGTGCGTGTGTGTGTATGTGTGTGCGTGTGTATGTGTGTGTGTGGTGTGTATGTGTGTGTGGTGTGTGTGTGTGTGTGCGTGTGTGTTTGTGTGTGTGTGTGGGGGGGGGGGGGTGCTTGTGTGTGTGTGTGTGTGTGTGTGTCCTATATGGTGCAGTGGTATGTGCAGCGATTTCCAATCGAGAGGTTGCGGGTTCGATTCTCGACGATTATGGTCACACAATTCTTTCTTCTCCTTCTCAGACTCCTCCTGACTTTTCTTTCATTCTCCTGCGTGGTTGCCAACAGCCTGTACATGGTGCATGACGGAGTATCTGGTGTGATGTGTGTCCGGGAAAAAATGAAAAAGACCAAAAAGTAGGGATTCACTGGCCAGAAGAAGCCGCTTCATAGCAGTGTGATGTAGACCAAGTTGAATAGTGACGGTCAATTCTTCAGCCTTGCAAGCTGTTGAATGGTGCAATCCAAGCACAAGCTGCCATAGTTTCTGCAATAGCATCGCTATCATTGCCTTCGGCGTTGGGCGTCAAAAGGTGAAAAGGTGTGTGTGTGTGTGCATGTGTGTGTGTGTGTGTGTGTGTGTGTGTGTGTGTTTGTTTGAATGCTACACATAGAGCGTTAACAGGGTTGACTTTATAATCATTAGTCAGAACAGAACGCAACTGTTGCCTGATAATTGCGAGAGCATGAAACTTGAAGTCGCAGCAAACAAACCTTGATTGTCCTTGTTGTTCTGTTCTGTATTACACTGTGCCTCCGATATTGAGCACTGTCATCACACTGGGTACATTCTCATTGGTCATGGTCACATTGCTCATGTATTCATAAATCATTGGTCATGTGACTTCAGACATGTATTCCTAAAGCCGTAAACGTGCTGCTCTGTATACACTAGTGCAGTGGCTGCATGCATAGTCTTTGTGCTCCTCTAACCGCCTTCTCTTGGCTTCAATGTAAACAGTTCGGTCAAGGAAACATGTGAGACAAGTGACATCCCTGTTACGCATACATGTATCGTGCAGTATGCCCAGCACTCCCCCCCTCCCTCCCATACCATGTGTACATACTGGTACGGTGCCTCACTTTGTTGACACTGCATGCATCTCAATACACCACACCACCACATTGCCCTCTTGGCCGATGCAAACTCTGCACTCACATCACTATCACCACAGCGAGGACAATTCTGGTATATAGATCGATATGTTACAATGACCCTACGGACAGCTGTTTCGCTCCTCATGAGCTCATAAGCGGAGGCATAATTATTATGATGTTGAATGAAAGAATAATAAGAATTGACTGATCTTTATAGGGCTAAATTGGCGCAATTTCGCTCATTCTGCATAGCAACGTGGCATACCCTAAGTGACAAAAGTGACAAAAGTGATAACAAGGTCAGGTGATAACGACACGCGTTCATGCCTGGGAAAATGTGTGTAATGTGCTGAAATAGAGATTTTACGCCTCAGGTCTTTTTCTGCCGGCAACATCCGCCCTGACACTGGAAAGCTTGCTTCAGATGTCGCAATTCGGGAATCCTACAAGAGAACTGTGGAGACCCAGGTCCAGTGCAGCGTGTCATCAGAAGCCAACAGCACCCAAGCAGTCTGGGAATCCTTATCTGAAGTCCTCAGCAAATCAGCACTGGATTCGGCCGGCACTCAGCAGAGACAACATCACCGCCATGACTTCTCCCCTGAAATTGAGTTGCTGTCACGCAAGCAGAAAGATCTTCGCCTGGCGATTGGAGAGTGCAGGGATGACCAGAAAAGACAGTCACTAAAAAATCAAAGAAATCGCACAATGCATGAAATTCGTGATATCGCATCTGACAATGCCAAGAGAGCCTTGGATCGTCAAGCAGAGGAAGTGGAGCGACTGCATGATAGTGGGGCAAAGATGTTCCGTGCTGTCCAGCTACTGAAGCGAAAACCGTACAGCCAGCCTATTATTCATGATGAGAAGCAGCGGGTCGTTATCAACCCTGCAGACCAGCAGGCGTTCATCATCAAACATTATGAAAGCCAATTCCATGATAAATCCCTCTCTGACATTCCACAATTCCTAGGTGATCCCAGCCCTCTCCCCAATCGAATCACATCGGCCGAAGTTAGGAGGGCCTTCCAAAGCCTGAATAACGGGAGAGCGGCAGGCCCTGACCATCTCTCCGGAGAGTTACTCAAGTACAGTCCTCCCATTGTCGCTGAGATGACTTCCGACATCTTGAACCGAGCTATTGAGACACATGACCCACTCGAAGTTGGCAGAGGAACCCTAATACTGCTGCAGAAGCCCGGTAAACCGCTAGGGCCGCTTACTAGTACGCGCCCTATCGTACTGCTCTCGGCGTTGAGAAAGACGCTGTCCCTGATTGTGCTGAAGAGGATACAGCCAGCGGTTGATCAGTACCTGGCTACATCCCAAAGTGCTTTTCGTCGTGGCCGCAGCACAAGTGATGTGGTGTGGTGCCATAGATGGCTATGTAGTATGACGCAGCGATTCAATACGTCCATCCACATATTGGGAATTGACATGAGTAAAGCATTCGACACTGTCCGCCGCGATGTCCTGATGAGGATCCTTGAATCCTTCCTCCAAGAAAGTGAGCTCCGAATGATCCGTATACTGTTGACTGAAACCTGGCTTGAACCTCGTGTGAAAGGTGCATCGAAAAGCTCCTTCAAGACAAATATCGGAGTCCCTCAAGGGGACAGGCTCTCTCCAGTGCTTTTCACCATTTACCTGGAGGCTGCTCTCCGGGACCTACGACAGGAGCTGCCATCTCGCCCTGCTGTGGACAATGACCTGCCGTTGGATATCGCATACGCGGACGATGTTGATTTTGTGAGCCGGGATGAGACGTTTCTCAGTGAAGTTGAACAACAAGCTCCAGCAGTTCTTGCGAGATGGAACCTGAACGTTAATCCCTCCAAGACAGAGCATACCACCGTCGCCCGATTTCCCGATAGGAACCAAGAAACGTGGCGTACTGTCCGCAAACTAGGCTCCCTCCTGGGTGACGCCGAAGATGCTGCTCGGAGGCGTCAACTGGCCGCCGCCGCCTTCAACTCACTCCTCAAGATCTGGACCCGGAGGCGCCAGATCAGTGAAGGTCTTCGGCTGAGGCTCTACAGCGCCTACGTCATCCCAGTCCTTACCTACAACTGCGGCACTTGGGGCCTACCGATGTCGGAGCTCGCGCGAATGGATTCGTTCCACAGGACCCAGCTTAGGAGCATCATCGACATGCGGTACCCTAAACGAATTAGCAATGACACTCTGTATAAGCGCTGCGGAGCTGTCCCCATCAGCGAGATGATCACAAGGCAGCGCTACAGTCTCGCTGGCCATATCTTTCGTTTGGCCCCAACTGCTCCTCCACAGTTGGCAGTGGATATGTATCTTCGCCTGGCCAACGACGAGGGCACTGAACGCTTCAGGGGTCGACCTCGGACGACTTTGGTAACGGTCTTGCAGACGGAACTGTTATCATGGCATGGACTTACCCTCCACCAGCCGCTAGATGTTGACGCAGTGCGCACAATGGCAGCGGACCGACAGGCATGGCGTGGAGCCCGCCCCACCTAACAGGACTGACCAGACATGTTGTATGCATATTCTATTTTATTTTATACTTTGGGTGAAGTTTTCCATTAGTCATATTGGTGTTGTTGCTAACGGCTTTTGTTGACGTCACTTCTGTCATTTTATTGTATCGTATTACTCTTCAGACATCAATCCTGAATGGCATAAGCGAAAGTGGCACCCCCGCCACCTACGCGGACATGCTTTTAATAATAATAATAATAGGTCTTTTTCAATTTCCAACTTGAGAAAAAACGTGCAGAATGGCCTTTTTTCATCGTGAATAGTGAGCTGAGATGGCCCTCTGTGACTCTGTCGCGTTGAAATCTCGCGTTGCAACGTGACATGCACCATTTTGATCGTTAGATGTCCCTTTCGAAATTGAAAGAAACGTGAAGCGTGCAGTAAGCCCTCTAGTAAGTACTAAGACGTAACAGCAGGGGTATTCGAATCCATGGATCAGAGTCTTACCTTACAGTTGATGGAGAAGACCAGTGGGTTTTAAAGAGCAATGGTGTCAGTCAATCAACACGGAGGTTATGTGTGCGGAGCATCAGACGGTATGTTGACACACTGCACTAGCACTCGGATACTCAAAGAACTTTATTGAAAATCCATGATAATGTGATCGGAAAGATGATTGAAGAAAAATCCAAGTCAAACCCAGGCAATTATTAGCAGTCACTACTATCAAAGCAGATCATTATTTGCAATAGCGCAACTTGGAAAGCCGGCCAAAATTCCAGACCATCCCTACTCTCTACATCCCTCACTAGTGGGACCATTGTTATTAGGCTAGGGTCTGTTTTGGACTTCCCACTCTAAATAAAGAATACAAATCTACTTGTAAAGTAGGTCGATATTAAGCGGAAGGTGCGTCTACAAAGACCGTAGACGCCACTCATCCTGACAAAGCCCCGGATCGCCTACGCAAATATGAGGCCCGGCAACCGCGGAAACAGGTGACGAACCACCTGACCAAAACGAAAGAGATCTTCCATCTTACTTCGAAGTAAGTGATTCATGACCAAAGAATACTGCAAGCCAGAGTGATGCATAACAATCAAGCGGACCAAATTCTTTAAAGCCCGCAGACATTCGCGTCCACACAGGCCATTGGTACTGAAGACCAAAGGTGTGAATGCACCTCTCTCAACACTCACTACACGCTGTAGATATGCTCTCTTCTTCTGGCTTTCATCCCTAGACATCTTTGCAAGAAGTTGCCCCTCTACAACACGGATGCTGATGGGTGAGTCACCCTAACGGTATGCCCCCACATGAGCGCGACCCAAAACAGCGCCGTTGACTTCAGCGCCCCCCAAAAGCCCCATCCCCATAACTGGACATCCCCAAAACAGACCACCCCGTCAGCGCGCACGCTCAATACAGGTCGACTCATTTACACTCAAACCCAAAAGATGGACACTGGACTTGTCAAAGACTCAAATCATGATCAACTCGAAATGGCCAGTTCAGTATTGAAGGGCGATATTGCCTGGACTCAATTTATCATCAACTCTAGAAAGCAATGATGAACTAAAAAAAAGCAATTATCGTTGCAGAAGGCAAAAAAACAGTTCACTATTAAATTTTTTGGTTTTCCGAAAATGGTAATCTGCAATGGACTGTCATAAAAACAGAAAAAGAAAATAATAAGGCACCCATGTTGGTAGTCCAGGGGATGGCCCACGCCTGGTAAAGAGAAAAAATAGAGAAAAGAAAAGACGGGTTTTTCACAGGAAGTACATGTACATGTACAATGGGGACACAGTGCAGTTCAGTATTAAATGGCGATATTGCCTGGAGCGAATCCATGAACAAATTATGGGCAGTCACGAGATGGCTTGGACGTTACCAAGTCCAGATATAAATATAATCTGCGATGGACTGAAACAGAAACAGAAAAATAATAAGGCACCCATTTTGATAATCCAGGGGATGGCCCACGCCTGGTAAAGAGAATAAATAGAGAAAAGAAAAGACGTTACAAATTGACTGGTTTTGGTCCGAAAAGACTGCGATGCAGCGTTCCTCCTTTATTCCCAATCGAACATGGTTGAACAAGCGGTCACGTGCTCCTGGGTGCCCAAATCACCTGGTCACCGCGCCAGCAGGCGACAACTTTCACACCAAGGTGCAACTCGAGTTCAACTCGAGTGACAGGACTGCACCCAAAAAAGGTCAAACAGGCTAGTAAGTTGTACCCTGCAGGCACGGTGACCAGGTGACTGGTGTACGCAGGACCACGTGATCGCTTGTTCAACCATGTTCGATTGGGAATAAAGGAGGAACGCTGCATCGCAGCCTTTTCGGACCAGAACCAGTCGACTCAGCGTCCAAAAGACTACAACATATGGGCCAATCGCGGTCATCCGTGCTTTTATAAGAACGAAATGGCGCTTTTAGTGACATTTGCATACAAATCCCCATCTAGTAGGGCGCAGTCACCCAGTTTCGGTGGAAGTGCGCGAGTTCGATTGGGATTCAAGTAGGAAGGGAGCGCCTCAGCTTCCTCGGACCAAGACCATTCGACTCAGCACCCCGAAGACTACAACTGATGAAAATTTGATTTTAGGGTATACTTCCCCTTTAAAAACGTTATACCAGTATCAGTACAGACAAGCGGAAAAACCGTCAGAGATCAGATTCCATTACACAGTGTTTCACCGTTCAAGCAACGGATCATCAGATGGATGATCAAACAAAGTATGATACACTCGTTATATACTCAGAAGGTGTGAACTCCGTCATTATGGAGTGTGAAAATTATCATTATGTCGGGTCCCGGATGTGACAAGTCCATTTTTCATGATGCATAGTGCCATGTAGTACAGAGTGCCTAGGTGCTAGATGAGGGTGATGATATTGCGGGGTGTGACCAGCCCATTTTTCAAGATGCATTGCACAGAGTGCCTCGGGAAAGGTGATAGCGCAGAGTGGTGCCATGCCAGGTAACAGATATAGAGGCGCTACCAAGGCCATAGAATAATCACTGTCCTTATGTGATGGGCACAAAATTTGATAGGACATACTTGCTTTCGTGCCTGCATTTTGACACAATCTCATTTCGCTTGTTTAGCCTAGTGCGGGCGTCGGTTTCGAGGATGTGATACTTCTCGGTAGTGCAGAGGCCACATCTCTTGGACGTGTTATCGAAGGAGGTGGCCCTGTCGCGGATCTTCCAGTCAATGACGTACTGTCTGTTGTCCCGCTTCATCGACCAAACATGCTTTGACAACTCGGTGGAATTCTCATAGTGGTCATGCCTGAGCGTAGTCAAATGGTTGGAGTAGCGAGCTTTGAAAGGCGGCGCAGACATGCCGGTATAGACCAGTATCAGTATGGTGAACCACCTGGCCACGGTGCTGCATGCATACAGGTTTAGAGCTCAAAACTGCTTTGGCTGGATGCCAAGCCAATAATCAGCAAGCAACTGCAGCGTCTCTTCCCATGGGAGTCGTGATCGGCAATGATCTGTGCAAAGAAACATTGCTGGGATAAGTCACAACCCTCTGTGCAAACGGCATACTTGTGCAGCCATCTCAACGCGCACATGTTCACAACTCCGCAGTGTCTCCTGCAGCTGTGTCAGCCTTCAGTCCATCAAGGCGAAAGCGCTCAACTGTTGTACAATGTACCTACCAATGTCTTCCCAGGTTTTATCCTACTCTCGTGATCCGTTCCACCTGCTTTCCCTGCAACCAATTATGTGGACAGGATTCAGGGGCATAGCTGGTCCCCCTTTTAGGGGATGCATGGCCGCATTCAATGTATGTGTAGGCTGGCTGGTCCATGTCTTTCATGGTCATAACGGTGCATGCTGAACAAAGGTCGAAATTTTAGGGAGGTGCACGTGCCCCCATGACCTATGCCAGCTACGCGCCTTCATCCGCACACAATGTTCACCATCACTCTAAACTGCTTCATTTCATCTGGATGATGCCACACATTGGTGTTATGAAGGAGATGTCATAAGCCAGTGTTATGATGATGAAGTCTGTCGCATTGATAGGCACAACGGTCGGCATGGTCTTCTTGTATCACACGGTCTTTCAACTCTGCTCTGTCAGTGTATGTTTATTAGCAGTACATGTACATGCATGTCCAGACTGTCATGTTTTTATGTTGTTGATCATTCTTTATGGGTTGTCTATCTGGTTTGCAGCGACTTGTGCAGACGTTCAGTGGTGTATTTCGTTCTGTGGACAACCTGCAACCAATATACAATGCACAATGCACCGGCATATTCTGAATATTCTGTACGTTGCATGGATCCGTCTGAGATATTATTAGATCGGACAAAGTGATCAGAAAGTGGCTGCTTCATGCTGCAGCCAGTCATGTTCTGATGAAATGGCATGCAATGACTCCTTTATACTTCAAAATTGTTATTGTGTACGGTCTCATGCTATTGACAGACTGTATTGCACTCGTACATGTAGTGTATGTACATGTACATGTATGGTGCAGTTTGCTCAGTTATGAGTTTTTCAAGTTCAAATCCTGTTTTTAGCCTTCCAGTGAGATCCAGGAAGGAAACATTCTGTTAACATGACCCTCTAGGAAAGTTATATTGCCAAACAAACCATTACAATTAGCCAGAAAGTCCATTTTAGGTTCCGGTTACCATAGCAACCAGCGCTGAATTTAGTTTTACTCCCAGTGCAACCCTTGGACAAAATCAGGAATGACAACAAGCGGTTTTTCAATGTATGCCAGCCCATCTATCGACTGGGTAAAAAATATTGCGGTGCCCTCTTCCTCGGAACGAAAATTCACATTTTTGCCACTTGGCCCACAGACTAATCCCCCAGCGCCAGTCTCTTCTGAGCATGCTTGGTGCGCAGGTGCTCACCCCATGGCTTGTCGCGGGTATGGCGGCGCGCTTCTCCATTATGCTCCGTCAGTCTAGTTTCCAATGATCTCTCAGTCTCTCCGACGTAGTGTTCGCGGCACCACTTGCATGGCAAATGGTAGATCACATTCTTTTGCATCCACACTCGCTCACCTCCAGACTTACAGGTCATACACGGACCTAGTGGACGGCCTCGTCTCCTGCCTTCAGTAATGTGGGGCTCTTTGATACATGTGGGTGGAGCCTGCTTCATAGCATCACAAATTGCATGTACATGTACATGTATATAACTCCTCTTTGCATACTTGCGCACCATTGCATACCTGATGAGGGCAATTTTGCCGAAACGTTGTGTAAAAATTTGATTGGTAAATGAGTTCGAGTTTGCTGAGTGAATGGGAAGAGAGCGAGTCTGCTCCGAAAACCTTTTTTCCCCCCATACTGGTGTAGCCAAAATCACCACCCTCATGTTGCCTGATGATAGCATAGCATGAAACTAAGAATTTCACCAGCCTAGCATTGCCCCTTGTTGTTCATGTGTACAGTGGTGTACTCGTTGTGTCAGTACCAGTGAGACCTGCAGCATCTATGACACCATATTTGAGGGTGGTGGAATTCTCCAGGTGCTGATCTTATTGGTTTGACTGATTTTCGGCAAACCCTATAATATCTCCATGCCCTAAATTAAAACTAAACCTACAAGAGATTCGTGACGAATATCGGTGCGACTACTGAAAACCAGGAAAGTGTAACCACCAAAAAGTTTAACGTTTTTCAACGGTTTTTGTAGTTTTTGCATGATTACGTGCAGAAAGTTTAACGATGGCTACCTGGTCACCGATCTGTATGCGCATCTTCACACAGACTTCTAGCGATAAAGTTTTTTTTTTAAACGAAACAAAATTGGTCGTTAAAACGTTAGAATTTTTGACTCGTTAGACTTTCCTGTTATACAGTAACCCTTATCATTATCAACGTGTACATGTACATGTATATTGGGCGCTTTCGATTACACGCATTTCGGTTAATAGTTATCATGGTTATTGTTGATGCACAGTTCGATTACACAAAAAGTGACAAATTTCGTCGCTAGAATTGATTTTATCCAATTCCGTCAAATCCGCCAATTCTGAAAAGAGGACGGAATTTCAAGTAGTTCTGGCGCCAGAATTGCACACTCCGTGTGTTACCGGTAGGGCCCGGTGACCAGACCGGTAAGTTACCGGTCTGGCCATGCAGCATGACTCAAGTCAAGGAAGAGCCTCCCTGGCCGGTGTGGCGCCAAAGCAGGGCTACAACTGCATGTAGTAGCTACTTTTGTCTTCCCGATAAGCTAATTGCCGCTGTTGAGTTTCCGCTGGCAGCTGATTATTAGACCAGATCAGTTTGGGTGGTCCTTTCGCACACGCGTTCAGCTTTATCGAAGCCCAATATTGTTGCCGACATGGAGCCTTCGCCGGAATGGACCGGTACGCGAAGCTGGGTCGACGCGCCCGTGAGGGTGTACGTGATATCTTTTTACGGCCAATTATTATTTTATTTGTGATAATTATGGCATGAATAAAATGCGTTGTGAATTCCAGTCGTTCGTTTGCATGGCCGGAATTCGTACATTTTGCTCATTCGAGAATTACAAAACCCAGTTCCAGAATTGTGTAAACGTGTAATCGAAAGCGCCCATTGTGACCCTTTGGCTTTGACTGACCGACTGACGGTCAGTTTCTGTGAGCGCCCATATCCTCACGGTTACGAACTAGAGTTTGCAGACCACTGAAAGAGACCTCAGATAAAGGTCATCGTGTGGCACGTGGAGGGTTAGCGTCAACTAGTGCCGGCTGAATCAGGGGGACTACTGAGCAAAATAATTGTAGTGAGCAGGGAGTCGTGTAAACCAGTCCCTGGCCTGGTACTGGTAGTGAGTGTAGTCTGTAGATCGAGCTCGCATGACAGCCGGCTAGCCTATCACGAGATTTCGCCATAGCCACACAGCTTATTGTAGGCTGTCACCTGGTCACGAGATTCAACCATGGTCGCAATAAAAACAGATTGAAATGGACAACACGAGGACCTCGCATTACGGACTTCGCGATACGGTCATCAACTCTACTACTACTCGTACTACAGTGCAGGCAACTGAAATCCGATCCCCTTGCAGGCGCACCGCGCCGAGCAAGGGGGTCGGATTTCAGTTGCCAGCACTGTACAAATCATGGCATGATAGATCTGTGTTTAGCGGATACGCAATAATGACTACAATCGACGACAACAACTAAATAATTACTAGTATCAGTTACGGAGTTTGTAAACCAATTGCCCACTTCAACACGTCTCAAAGTTCATTGTCCTTCCTGGCGTCGGTGACTCAGTGCAGACAATGCTCATGTTCTTCTAGTGGCATGGAGCTGGAAGCTTTGCCATTGATGAGAGAGTTGGGCCTGACAAATCAGGATATTGTCTTCTTGGGAGACGTACGAGTGAGGCAAGAAGATGAACTTGGTCGTGGCTCCGATGCCGCCGTGTACCGGCTGACGTGGCAGGGAATAGATATCGCCCTGAAAGTTCTGCATCCCATTTTGATTGAGCCCGGTGTTCAGGACCGAGACAGGAAAATCCGTTCTTTCGGCCAAGAGGTATTCCGTCTCAGTCGTATTCACCATCCGAACCTGTGCCAATTGCTGGGCATTGCCAGAGTTGGGCAAAACGCTGCTCTTGCGTTGGAGTTGCTGACTTCGACGTTGGAAGAGTTGAGTATCGGTGAGGGTCGGGAGGATGGCGTGATGCTGATCGGCTACCTCTGCGACACGTCGGCTGGTATCAGATACCTGCACGTTCGTGGTATACTCCATCGGGACCTCGCCCCGAAAAATGTGATGATCAAGAACGGCGTCGCAAAGGTATGCGATTTTGGAATGGCGAAATTCGTACGTTTGGCATCCCCTCGTCAACAGCAGCAACAGGTCCAGGCGGCTCGAATGGCCATGACCCGTTGCCCCGGAACGTTGGCCTTCATGCCGCCGGAGGCATTGGTAGAGCAACCTGACTATGATCGTCCGCTGGATATCTTCTCGTTCGGAGTTACGCTACTGGCTGTTATCACTGGTGTTATGCCAGGGATCGACCTGATCAATGCTCCGTCCGTTGTGATCGTGCGCGACGCCGCCAGTGGACGGGAAACGACGCAGGTGGTGGCGGAGACAAGACGGCGCGCTGCTTATCTACGGCGACTCCCTGATGACCACCCATTGAAGCCGCTGGCAATTCGCTGCCACTCCAACGAACCGAGCGAGCGAGCGACTGCCGAGGAAGTACACGAGGAGATGAAGCGAGTGTTACAGCTATTCACCAGTCTCTCGTCGGTAAGTAGTTTGTTGAAAGGATTTGTAGTTGCTTTTCAAAGTATCTTCTTGAGCCTGACTACAGTGCCTATTTAGCGATGTAATGAAGAAGTGATGGCCAAGCGTTCCTGATTGTATGTGGAGGATAAGCGAAATCACTTGTGATGCATTTCTTTGTAGGTAGGTGTAGTTTGACGGAGTCCGCGACCATGCTCCAGCAAGCCTCAAGCGCAAGCTCCTGTACCTTGTGTTGCAATCCAACAGGGTTCGCAGAAAGTGCAAAAAATCGTGAAAATGGTCACGAATTGGATTCTCAAAATTGCTCGTCTATCCCTGAGTCAACCACGTCAATACACACGAGAGTGTGGTTGCATTTTTGTTGCGTTACAAGTACAAAAATCAATGTATTATGTAAGGACAGTGAAGATGGGAGAGGTGGTTGTTGCTCCTCTGCTAGACCTTGTAGTCTGGAAATGTACTTTTTGTGTGGCTACCTGTCCTTATCCTGCACTGCACGTCATGTATACTTGGTGTGGGCATGCTGTGTCTTGCCTGGATACTACACTGCATGCCATGTCTTGCCTGGATCCTGTACTGCACATCCTGTATACTTGGTGTGGGCATGCCATGTATTGCCTGGATACTGCAGTTCTGCTCAATGAAATCCAGTCACATCCCTCAAGTACGCGCAGGGCGTTGCGCAACCCTAGACCAGAAAACACTGGGCCGCGAAATAGTGCAAGGCGCAAACTTGAGTGACACTACTGGATTTCATTTAGCTACACTGTAGAACCTAGGCTGCGTTTACATGAACACTTTCAACACTGTCCGGTTCAACCCTGATTGAAAGTCTGTACGATGTAAGAAAATTGGTGGATGTTAACATGAAGACTGTTACTGATATGCCTCGGAAAGTCCATGGCTAGAGTCCAGTATGGTCACGTGATATGTTTTCGCGCAACATTTACCTATGCAGCAGGGCCTGCTCTAGACATTCAACACAGCCCGGTCAGAGTGTACCTGGCGCATGCAGGCCAGCCGGGTCAAGCCGGGTCAGATCATCCGGCAGAAAAACAACCAAAAAGCCTGCTCAAAACGCAGGAAAACAGAAAGGCGAATTTATTACCGGAAATCGGAAATTTTAGAGAACAAGGCAAACTATAGACTGGCATGGTCGTAGTCCAGCCAGGGTCGACCTTTCTTCCAAGAGTCTTGGAAAGCGTCAGTTTTTTTTCTCTTCGCTGCGGGCTCCATCGTCCAAATCACCAGTCGGCTGAAAACTTGCAACTGTGTCAAAAGCTGTAGCCAAAAGTAACGCTTTTGACTGCCTGCCCCATGCCATGGCCCATATGGCCATCGACGTCTTTGAATGTCCTGACTTCCTGCTCGCCGCTGGCCAAATCGCGCTCGAACCAGTTGACCCCAGTTGACCTGGTTGACCCTTGTAGCCGAGTTTCTGTCTTCTCTACCACCGGAGGCATGGGAAAGCGTGGTGCTTCGCTCTACAAACGCATCGCCTCTCTCCTCGCTGCCAAGACTGGGGAGCCATACAGCATCACCCTAGCTGCCATCCGCTGCCAGATTGGCTTTGCACTGGTCCGTTCAGCGCTGATGTGCTTGCGTGGTGCACGCAAGGCATTCTTACCAGCAATGGCCTCAGACTCGGCAGCGCTTGTTGTTGCTGAAGCAAGAATCTCAGCTTGAGGCTTACATTATTATTATTATTATCTGTCAAGTGTCATTAATGACATTGTACATGATCATCACCACGTGCACTCGATCTAATCATTGATTGTCTTTATTTTATGTTTTGCCCGTAGTTTCTGTCGCTTGTAGACTGTAGTGTGTAGATCTACGGTTGTGCTAGATTTGCAACAGATGGGGTCCGCGAGTCGTAAAATACCGGTATTTTAGGAATCCATTGTCAGTTTGAGCAAGAGTCCATAATTATGGACTCTTGGTTTGAGACATTTTTCAGCCGGGTCAGACTGGACCCGGTGTTATCTGTTCAGCCAGGTCGTGCAGTTCCCCAGCCGGGCGCGTGACCCGGCTGACCCGGCTCTCCAGCAGGCCCTGATGCAGTACTGTTGAAATGTGGAGCAACATACACACAGAAGTATTGTATTAGTTCTTGCTTTCAAACCTCCCCCCCCCCCCCCCCCCCGTAGGGAATTGTTGAAATCAACCCGGGTTGAATTTTCAAGTCTGATCAACCGCAATACGTTTTGTAAAACGCGCCAATCAGTCTGTGTTCAAGCCGGACTAAAACGCCTCTTGTATTGTCCTGTATGGACCTGGGTGTTACACAATAGTCTGCTGTCTATAGCAACGTAGTGTCCTTGCGGGACCTGGGTGTTACACAATAGTCTGCTGTCTATAGCAACGTAGTGTCCTTGCGGGACGTGACTGTTACACATAATCTCCTGTGAATAATGAACCGACAGTGCAGGCAGCCGATTGTGTGTTGCTTGCTAGTGTCCTGTGCTGCTGCCATGCCTTCATGTTTGGTGTGGGCATCACAGTGTCAGAGGGTGCCCTTGCTAGTGCAGTGCAGATATTGCTGATTTAATCTCACTTCCAATTATTCAGGGAACGTAGTCCCGAGAGGGGAAACTTTTTCCGGCACAATTCGTACGTGCAGCGTATGATGTCATATCGCCATGCTTTCCGTAGGTTGTGCTGTATGCTGGGTACCTTTTTGTCTTGTGCACTGCATGGAGTACTCATACGGTAATGCAGCCATACCTAGCGTAAATCTTGGCTTGAATTTAGCTTTCCTGCTGGACCCAGTATCCCACTGCCTGGCACGCAAGTCCGTCTGGTCCTGCCAGTCATGACTTGCTTGCACGTGGACAGTATGTCCTTATCGCGGACCCTTATATCACTGCTCCTAGGATTATGGCTGCCTGGAAATTCCGTTCCGTCAGCCAATATGGCCCAATAATAATTTGATTTCGGATGTGCGGCCCGTATGTCCCACTTGGTATGCCTGGTTTTGTTTATCTGGTGCTAATCTACACGGCAAGTATGCGTTATAAGTTGTAAGTCGACCCTGGTTATAGGTCGACCCCCGTATCCGGAGGACTCAATTCTGATTTTTAAAGGTATCCCCCGACGAAGCACTACTAACTACTCTCTGCTACTATCACATCAACAAATCATGTAAACATTCCGAATTGGAGGGCATAGCGTTCAAATCCTTGAAAAGGCCAATAAACTGGCCAAAATGAGCACACATGGTGTACTCGTGCATGCAGTGCATGTAATTTTTTGTAAGATACTGAAAGTTCCCGGCTATAAGTCAAATCCCGCTTGTAAGTCGACCCCCACCCTTTCTCCTTCTATATTGTCGTAAAAGGTCGACTTACAACCAGAAAAATACGGTATGCGTCATAACTTGCCTGTGGAGCTGGTGCTAGTCTACCCGGCAAATATGCGTTATAACTTGCCTGTGAATCTTGTGCTTGTCTACATGGCCAGTTTGCGTTATAACTTACCTGTGTATCTGATGCTAGTCTACATGGCAAGTATGCGTTATAACTTGCCTAATATTGCATGCTGTATTCCTCTTCTAGAGAGAATTGCAGGACTGAAATGTTCATTCATTAGAAAATTATCAAAATGAGTGGGCCTTATGTCCTGCTCTATTCCATAGAAGATAATCTCGGGATGACGTCGCGACATCCTTATTCCGAATGCGTCTTATGACATTAGACGCATTCGGACATAAGACGCTTCCGGATTGAGGATATCGCGATGTCACCCCGAGATTGTGATGCGGTCATATTATTTCCTAGTGTAGACTAGTGCATGCTTGTTTTACTGGGGGGGGGGGGGCTCTGAGCTAAATGCCAGTTTGACTTGGCCAGCTAATACGTGTTTATCACCTAGAATTACTCAATTGTTTAAAGGGCATTTTAGGCTTGTCATTGAGCGAGAAAATGATTCTATGGAATTCAAATAATGTTCTTGCTAGAGGTGTACTGGTAATTCATTATGTTTTTATTCCATATACGTATATCCGGACTGAATATATTTCGGTGTGCATTTTCCTCTGTGTGCTGTTGGTGGGTTGGTATGGCGTGGTGTGAATGGTGTTGTCGTGTTGGTATGTTGTGTTTGGTGTTGCTGTGTCGCCGCAACCCTGTGTGTTCATTATAGCCTCATCTTTCCAATGTTCCACCAGCTGTTGTACGTCGACTGGACTCTATCTCCGAACAGCTAACCCAGCAAGCTACGTCCATCACTGCATTGTCGGCAAGGAGTGATACGTTAGAGGAACAGCTTACAGCAGCCATTACCAACAACCAAACCACCACACAACAACAACTGACATCAACGCAACAACAACTGTCTGCAACACAACAACAACTGACTGCTACTCAACAACAACTTACAGCAGCCATCACCAACAACCAAACCACCACACAACAACAACTTACGGTCATCACCAACCACCAGACAGCGACACAACAACAACTGACTGATACACAACAACAACTGACTGATACACGTGAGCAAGTGTCCACGATTCAAGACGAACAGAGTTCAGCAACGCAACGACTTACTGAACATCTGGATGCCATTGCTGGAAACCAGACCATGACGCAACAACAACTGACTGCTACTCAATCCACTATACACAACGATCAAACCACCACAAACCGCCGAGTACAAACTCTCGCCGACCAGCTACGTGATACGAACGAACAGACTTCCCGACAGATGACAACGTTGACGGACCAAATTTCGGCGGTTTCTGGCCAGCTATCAACGATGTCTGCATCCACCCATCAGGTATGAATCTTCAATCCCAGAAATAAAACGCTAGTTAATATATGAAAAGGCAATTAGGTGCCAGCAGTTTAGGGATTGCAATAAACAGGACCAGCTGAATATCTTTATCAGATTGGCTGTTCATCCTGAATGAAAATTTTGAACCAGACACTCCGTTTACAGTGATAAAAACTGGTTGCAGCATGTGACCCATGTTACTGGTCACGGCTGCTCCAGCACAGGCATTTATAAATATGGCGTCGTTCGGTGCGATTTATGTAACATTGTACGAATGGTGCAAATACGGGATGAGTTTGCGTTTTTGGAAGAAACTCATGTCGCTCCTCGCGTGGTTTCACGATTTGGGAAGCGAATCCAAGAGAAAAGTTTTGAAAGCGCTCGAGCGAGATACTCGACTTTTAGGTAATTTGAGAGAGAAGAAGGGTGGAAAGGCGTCCTGGCCTGCCCAGTTAGCTGTCTTTCTGCTTCAAACTTACTCAAAACTACTCCTGGTAGTCCAGAGATTGACTGCCCCTGTGATTATCGGCCTCTGCTTGGCGTGCGCGCGTGTACAATATTCAAATTGGACATTTCGTACTCGTTCAACGCACAATAGGAGAGATATCACAATTTCCAGCTCACTTTGCCGGCTGCTGTCTTCTTCTACAATATCCCACATGCCAACTAAGCAATTTACAGCAGGAAGCAGCCCTCTAAACTCAACAGCAACTAAAGGGCCACGCCATTCGTCTTCCGAATCAAGAGAAAACAGGTTTCTGACCCGCCTCGCGAACTCAGAAGTTCATGCGCGATCAACAACGACACTCAGGGAAGACAACCAGAGGATAGTCCTCTACCTAGGAAAATTGCCATCTAGCCTGGGAAAAATCCAGGAAATGCTTCTCGGGGCCGAGTTTGACAGCGATGACACAAGGAGTACTTCAGAGTGAAGCAAAAGTTGCACGACGCAGAACAAATGTTTCTTGAAGGAAAGGCAGGCATGTGAGGTACGAGCGGAAAGCTTGAAACAAGACGCACGTGATCAGTGTGTTCCCAAGGCTGTCCGGGCTAACCAGTCACCAAAATTCACGGGAAACCATGGCCTCCTTGTGTTCTGGCGATTTGAAAATTCAAATTTTCTTGCCATTGAAGCCCGATCGAGAGTTTCGGCGGCCATATTGTGAAGTGGCGTGAAATCGCACAAAAAACAGCCGTGTGGTGCTTCCGATTCTTCAGCCTCAGATGGACCCAGACGGTTTTGCGATAAATCCTATCGTAAGATGGTAATTCTTAAACAATGCAGTCACTGTAGACCATAGATTGGTGAAGGCTCCTAGTGGCTGAAGTAGTTTCTACAGCGGACAGCAACCCAAACATGAGGACATGCTGGACTTGTTGTGGAAGATAAGGAAATCAGACAACTGTAATCTGTGCCAGCAATCAGGTTTATAATTATGGCAGGCTGGACTATAGTGTATTGAACTTTTCTGTAACTGGTCTTGACGGAAATTGATGTGTGACTGACTACAGGGGTTGACGTTATTGTGTGTGCATGCACTCACATCATGTGCGTGTGTGTATGTGTGTGTGTGTATGTGTGTGTGTGTTTATGTGTGTGTGTGTGTGTGTTTGTGTGTGCCAGCTGCAGATTAGGCCTACCACTGCACCCGAAAGCCTGTCATGTTCTGCTTCTGCCACTGCCTCAGCTACAACAGCTGTGGTAAGTTGAGCAACAGTTTTCTCTGTAATGCCAGTTACACACTAGGCCAGTTTGTCGGCCAATGCTTCGACACCGACTACAACATGAAATAGGCGGACTGTGTCGGAAGAGTCGGACTACCTATTCATATACAAGAGTGAGCTATTTCACTTGTAAACCAGTCTGTGCACACACATACAAATTGAACACAGCCACAGTAGAGAGTGGTAGATGCCAGAGCGGAGATGTGATCGCTTCTATACACACAAGCTACAGGGTCAAAAGTATGAAAGGGCTTGTTCACTGTCTGCACCGACACTCTCTGCTGTCATGGCGACATTCCTTGTTGGAGGCCCGCTCCAACACGTGAAAGCAGTAAATATCAGCAAACCTTTGGGTGAAATATCGACCCTTCGATACTTGGCCGAAAAATCATATGATAAGAAAATCGTAGAAGATTTATCAGAATCTTGTGCGACAACGGATTTCACACCAGGCGATTTTCTCCCTGATTTTGAAGCATTTTCTCGTATGATCCCATTACAGCCGGGAAATTGTCCTATCCTTCCCGGTTTGTGCAGTAGGACGGTTGCATTCCCGTTTCTGGCAATCATATTGGTCGCCGGCAATCAGCGTCATGAGTGTCCTGTCGCTTCTAACGGCGTGTTACGTCGCGCCCTTTCGAATGTGAACTAGTCTTTATCACCTGCCATGTCACCCCTCAACCTGATTGCAGGTAGTAAAATTCATAATGCCCTCCCTGACATGCACCACCCTATAATTGTACCTCTAAACCCTTCACATAACCGGGTATCCTCTAGAATCCAGTCCGAAATGTGGTCACTATCGGGTATCAAACTTTTAAGTGAACATATTATATCCGAAGAGTGTGTTGCTCCCTACATGGGAGCTCGCGGTTTTCCTGCCGACTTGAACTCTCACTTGACTGACTCACGACTGCCATCCAGAGCACACGAGAAGTCCATCAAAGCCGTCCACTCGGCAAACCTGCAGGACAGCACCACTCCCTGCTCAATACACTGTGTTTCGGGGAATTCACCCCTCATCAGTTGAGCTTGAGTAGGCTGAGGAAGATTGTGCCTGAAGAGCACCACTTATATAGTGCTCCCCAGGCATAAACATCACCAGGGATACAAACTTACGGAGACACTCCGTTTTCATCGCGACAAACACCTCGTGAACACCAGATAGCAGCGTGAGTCAGTGTCGCTTATGGAGGTGCTGAACAAGCGCTGAGGACCGTTGGCCATTCACAACGTTGTTGCCTCCAAACCATCTAATTCGCAAGCCCGTGCTGGGGACAACAATGTGAAGAAGAGGTTGGTGTGACTTCGGCGATAGTAAGGGGAGAGTGTGTTGCTCCCTACATGGGAGGTCGTGGTTTACCTGCCCACTTGAATTCTCACTTGACAGACTCACGACTGCCATCCAGAGCACACGAGAAGCCCATCAAACCGTCCACTCTGCAACCCTGCAAGAAAGCACCACCGCGAGCTCCCATGTAAGGAGCAACACACTCTTCCCCTACTAACGCCGAAGTCGCACAAACCTCTTCTTCACATAATTATATCCAGCATGTTTTGTATTATTTACTTGTATAATCATGCGAATGAACTTTTTGTTTGTGCGTATACGTGTGTGTGTGTATGTGTGTGCTTGTGCATGTGTGTGTGTTTCTGTGTGTGTGTGTGTGTCTGTGTGTCTGTGCCGGTGTGACAAACTGCAGGTACCTGTCTCTAGTCCCATTGCTGCACAAGACAGCCACTCAAGTTCAGCTTCTGCCACTGCCCTTGCCCTTGCCCCTGCTTCTCCTACAGCAACGAGAGTAAGTTGAACGACATAACCTAGATTGCAAAGCTGCGTTCCCAACTGGCGCGTGGGAGTGGTACGCTTGCAGTTCATGCGTGCCCAAAGGCGCGCTCAGGCTTTCACAAAAAAACAGCAATATGGATGGATCTAAGCCCATTTCAAGCAGTCTTACTCACAGCAAGGTGATATAGCCGGTAAAATTAACTGGGTTGGCTGATGAAGATGGGGTGACAACTGGTGGCGAAGAAAAAGTCACACCTGCATAAGACATGAGTGGGTTGGTATTAGAGCTGAGTCGGGTAGCATTTTCTTCCGGTATCGGGATCGGGTAGTTTTCAACGGCTAGCACGGGTACCCGATCGGGAAATGTTTCCATGGTTACGCCACAATGCACCCCTTCCCTTACACACAGGGTAGACATGCGGAGTATTTCATGAATTTGTACTTCAGTACACTTACGCTGTACATGATGTCATCTGCGACTTCGGGTTTCAGGTACTATTCCATGCCCGTCTACCCGAGGTCCTCACGAGTAGCTCGGGTACCCGACTATCCGTGCACAGCACTAGTTGCTATGCACCCACACACTGTAGGCAATAGCAAAGTCACACTTAGTGGATTCAAATCTAGAAATATAACGTGAACTTACTACTCCCTGGCCGTTTTGACGCTATCACTTTCAAGCCCTATTGTGCCGGGCTTGCCCAAAGTGTACTGAGCTTTTCTGTAATTTGGCTTGAAGGAGATTGATGTATGACCAACTGCTGGGGTTGATGTTTTTTAGTGATCGAGTGTACGAATGTTTGAGTGCCTGTCTGCATGTGCACACACTCGCATGATGATTGATGTGTGTTGGTGTGTGTGTGCATGTGTGTGTGTGTGCGTGTGTGTACAACTGTGCTTGAAGGGGACGGTTGCACTTTTTGTAGTTCTGTTTTATCTGAGTTTTCAGTCGTTCCTCTTACTAGTCTTAGGCCACGGGGTGGCTCTGGGTTCACCAGAGGCGCCCCTGGCGTGTTTCTGAATTTGCTGGGGCCAGGGTTCCGCAACGTGGTCGCCAGGGCAGTGTATTTTCTGTCACGACCGTTGTCGTCCTCGTCTCTCCATTCGCGGTGGTGCAGCTGACCCCCGAATGGTTTCAAACTGCGAAGCTCGGAGTACAGTGTTGGCAGAGGCATTAGCTGTGAATGGAGACGGTTGCTGGAGATGAATGGTGATGCAGGGAGAAGCGTTACGCTGGCTGACGACGCATGGGAAATTGTGTGTACTTCTAGACGATGTGTCCTCATGGCTGTTTTCAATGCTTGGCCTATAGCTGATATCCCTGCGTGGGATGTTCTTCCAGTGGAGTCCAGGTGGGAATTCGGGTGCCCACACTCCATCACCTGGTTGATTGTTTCGGAACTGCAATAACACAGGTTCAAATAATTATTGTTTCCTTTTTGTACGTATTTCTTGTCATCTCTCTTTTTCTATACGTTGCACACCAGATGTACTACTGTTGCTGTCTTTCTCCTGCCATCTCTCTCTCTGCTTGCTGTTTTTAGTTTTTGTTGCCACTGTCCCTCATCATACCCTTGCTTGGGTGGAGGGCAGCGTGACCCGTTAGGTTAGCTGTCAATACAGTACAGTACAGTGTGTGTGTATGTGTGTTTGTGTGTGTGTGTGTGTGTGTGCGTGTGTGTGTGTGTGTGTGTGTGTGTGTGTGTGTGTATGTGTATGTGTGTGTGTGTGTGTGTGTTTCCATCAGCTGCAGGTAAGGCCTACCACTGCGCCAGAAAGCCTGTCAAGTTCTGCTTCCCCCATGTCCTCTGCTACAACAGCTACTGTAAGTTGCGTAACGTTCTTTGTCTGTAATGCCGGTTTCACACTAGGCCAGTTTATCGTCCAATGCTTCCACACCGCCTCCGACATGAAATCTGCTGACTGTGTCGGATGAGTCCAACTACCTGTTCACACACTCAACAGTGAGGTATTTCACTTGTAGACCTGACTGTGTACACACATACAAGTTGTACACAGCCACACTAGAGAGTGGTAGACGTCAGAGCGGAGATGTGATAGTTTCTATATACACAAGCTACAGGGTCAAAAGCATGAAAGGGGTAGTTCACAATCTGCACCGACTCTCTCTGCTGTCATGGTGAAATTCCTTGTTGGAAGTCTGGTGGCCTTGGACGGGAAACCACTCAATGTGAGAGGTACGGCTATTGTACAGCTGCAGAGGCTGGATGGATCAGTGCATCTGCCTTACTGCAGAGTAACTGCCATGTTTGTGGAAAATCTTGGCACTGTGGCGTCGTGGCTCTTGATAGGAGCTGATGTCATTGCTATTGCTAGCAGAGTGCGCCTGGAATACGATGACGACCACTAGCTGTCCGGCGTGACATTCGGGAGAGCCGAAGTGGTCGCTGCAGCAGCGTCGAACAGTCATCCACTGCCGCACGTGCGAGTCGAGCAGCGAGGCAGCGCCACAGTTCTCTCTACGGACGATGGGGAAGTCACATGGGACTGTACAGCCCATCGTCAGGTGCTGTCATGGAAGTGGAAAGATGGCAGTCCTCCGGCCGATCCTGTTTAGCCCCGGCGTTGGCGAGTACTCACGCTCGAAACTCGCCCCTGAGCAGGAACGCATGTTCGTTGGCGAAGTGATGAAGTGGATCGACGCAAGCTGGCTTGTGCCTCACAATGATGCTCTCCACGGCTCACCAGCTGCTGTGCTGCCGCTCCTAGCACAGATGCAAGAACACAAGCCGAGTACCCCAGTTCGTCCATGTCTGGACCACCGCAGCCTGAATGCTCTGCTGGTGTTGCAACCTGGTCGAGCCACACTTGTCTGCGCGGAGACATTGCGGAATTGGAGACGCGAAGGTGACCCGAAGGGCCTGCGATTCCTCGATATCAAGAAGGCCTATCTCCAAGTGCACCTGGCGTCCGAGCTGCAGCGCTACCAGACGGTCGTCTGGCAGAAAATGGCCTACGTGATGACGTGCATGGGTTTCAGGTTGGGTATCACACCGAAATTTATGGATATCATCGTCCGCTTGGGGACGCGAGACTTTCCACCGGTCGATAATTACGTTGACGATGTGAAAACGCCTGCCAACGAGGTCGACGCCGTAGCTGCAAGGATGCTCAAGTATTGCCTCCCAACACAGCAGGCCGAGCCGTTGCCTCATCCAGAGTCCTCGGCCTGCAGCTGCAGAAGGATGAGGACCATCAGGTCCAGAGGTCGCGCTGTGGCGACATCAACCTGAAGTTACCTCGACCGGCAATGAAACGTGACGTCTTCAGCTGGTGTGGCCGGCTGACCGGCCACGTCCCGGTGTGTGGCTGGCTGCGACCCGCCTGCAGCTTTATCAAGCGCACGGTCAATGCTGAAGCCACTTTGGATCAACAAGTGTCCGAACCTCTCCTTAAGATCTGCGACAAAGTGGAGGATCGGCTCGCCCGCGAAGGTGATCCGGTTCGTGGTCAGTGGAGCGCGTCCGACATCGACATCGGAGTTGCCATCGAGGTGAACGGTTCAATTCTGGAGGATCGCTCTTGGCTGAGGCCGTACGACGACAAGCGCCATATCAACATTTCAGAGTTGGAGGCGATGATTCGAGGTCTCTCGCTTGCCGCCAACTGGCAGATCAAGCGCGTCCGACTGATGACGGACTCTAAAACCATCGCCAGTTGGCTTGGCGATGTCATCGGCAATGTGCGTCGGACAAGAACAAAGGGCCTGCACGAAGTGCTCGTCCAGTGACGTCTACCGAACATGAGCGACATGATCGTCACGGCAGGGATCGACGTCTCTATCGAGTGGGTTCCAACAGCCCGGAACCGTGTCGACGCTCTCACTCGCGTCCCCGCCGCATGGATTAAGCACTGTCATGTCCTAAAATGAGATGGTGACACTGATGTCACAGCAGCCGCAGCTCACCATTCCTGGCCCAGTCGCGACGGAACGCATCGTCAAGGAGCAACGCGTTGATGGGGATACTCAGACCGTGATATTGCAAGCACAGCAGGGTCTCCCCGTCTCAGGGCGTTACTCCGCAGTGCGTTCGCAGTTAGCAGTCAGCGATGGTGTACTGTGCCGGAGCCTTAAGCTTCCGCTGGAGGGCGTTTTCCAAGTGCCGATTGTGCCTGGGCCGCTGGTTTGCGGATGTCGTCCGGTGTGTGCACGAAGTCTCTGGGCACAGAGGCTGGGAGGCTATATACTGTTTGCTCCGTAGTCGCTGCTTCTTTCCCGGTATCGCAACAGCCTGTTCCGAATTGGTCAAAGAGTGCCACACTTGTCAGGCTGCCAACCCACAGAAGGGCGAAACTGTCCCACCGACTTGCGCAGACCTCCCTGGTTGTCCCTGGAGCGAAATTGTGATCGACACCCTGGAGCTCGGCACCGAACGCAGCGGCCAGTATCACTGCGTGCTCGTGTGTGTCGACTCGTTCACCAAGTGGGTGGAGGTGTGTCCACTTCGTCACTATGATGCTGTCAGCGTGGTATCCGCCTTTTCTATCCTGTGCCTGCGGTGGGGTGCTCCTGATGTGGTCCGGGTGGACAACGGCACGGAATTTCGGAACGCTGTAGTGGAGTCCCTGTTCCGCCTGCTAGGAGTCCGTGTTCGTACCGGCGCCGTCCGTCACCCTCAGTTCCAGGGGGGTGCGGAGAGATTTAACAGGACCCTGCTCGGGCTGATTCGCAAGGTTCTGGACGACTCCTCGGATTGGCGAGCCGATCTTGACGTCCTCCTTTTCTATTATCGGAACAGGCCCCATAGTACCACCCAGTTGTCGCCAATGCAAGCCATGGTTGGCTGGCAGCCTCAGCACCTCATTGTCGGCATGGCCGAGGAAGCTTGCACACTGAGCCAGTGGACGACTCAGTTACACGCTCGAGTCGCACGTGTACGTGACATCATTGACCGTTAACATCATTGACCTGCTGAAGCGCAATGTGCCTGGTTTTGCGCTGGCTGCTGAGCCGCCGGTTCCGCAGCACAACGTTCCGGATAACTAAGAGCAGAACGCACCCGGTCTCGATATGGTCTGGGAGCCTGTTGGCAAGAATGCCCACCTACATGCTGGCTATGAACTCCGCGACCGCACTACAATTCGGCGACCCGTCTGTTACACTGAGTGATTATTGCTACCATTGCATTGCTACCTGCAAGTCAACAGGCGACGCGCTGAAATATAATGCATGCCTTCTGACTGTCCCTCTCCCTATCTCCCTAGCGTGTTGTCTGCATGCAGCAGTATTCCTTTTCTTCACATGTAGGTGTTAGCATCCGGCGTGCACGCGCGCCGTGACATGTTTTGTATCACTTGTATGAACCCGCCAAATACATGGCTAGTGGTGTGAGTGCGCCTCGGTTGTCCCGAGTGTACACGTGTTTTTGGCGAGTTGGCTTTGCTAGTTCCAGCGGCCGTAGCTCTGGCCTGTTGGTTTTTTCGTGTGGAGATTGCCGTGACAGGATGGTCACTTGGTTCTTCCACCAATTTTACTAATTAATGTATTCTAACTTCTTCTACACCTAAGTTAAGTGCATGTTCCAGTTGACTGGTCTGTGCGTGACGGCGTCGGGAACCGGAGTAGGGGAATTATTTTACAGGACACTCCGTTTATAGTGATAAAAAACTGGTTGCAGCATATTTCCCATGTTTCCGATGCTTTCGATTCTTCAACCTCATATGGACCAATGAAATTTTACAATAAATATTAAGGTAGTAGTTCCTTCAGGCAGTCAATGTGAATTGATGGGGGCTCCTAATGGATGATGAAAAGTTTGTCGAGCTGGACAGCAAGCCAAATATGAGACCATACCGGACCTGTTTTGAAGGATAAGGAAATTAGGCAACTCCAGTCCGTACCAGCAATCAGATTTATAATTGTGGCGGGCTTGCCCATAGTGTTTTGAACTTTTCTGTAACTTGGCTTGACGAAAATTGATGTGTGACAGACTACAGGGGTTGATGTTTTGGTGTTCGCTTGTAAAGTATGTGTGCGTGTGTGTGTGCGTACCTGTTTGTGTATGCACGCACTCGCATAATGCATGTCTCGGTGTGTGTGTGTGTGTGTGTGTGTGTGTGTGTGTGTGTGTGTGTGTGTGTGCTTATGTCGGCTGCAGGTGAGGCCTACCACTGCACCCGAAAGCCTGTCAAGTTCTGCTTCTGCCACTACAACAGTTAGGGTAAGTTAAGCAACATTATTGTCTCTTTCACACTAGGCAGAATTACGGGCCAATGCTTCGACACTGAATCAGATACGAAATCGGCCGACTGTGGCGGACAAGCTGTTCACACACACCTTTAACCTTGGACGTGCCCATTGCCGATGGCAATGATTGCGAACGGACTATCTGCTAGCTTTGCAGTACGGAGCGTGGCACTTGAGATCCCCGGGACGACGGCAGACCTTTCCACATGCGCAGCGGAAGCTACAGTCAGGATCAGGGGGAGCACGTGCAGGAGGACGACGATGAGCAATCTGTCTCCAGGCAGAGCTATCTTGGGCAGCAGCAAACCAACAGTCAGAAGGCATAGGGGGCTGATGGAGCGGAGGTCATCCATGATGATGTCTCGTCACCGCTTGCGTTGACCATGGCGAGGGCGCGTTGCAGGGAGCTCCCCAAACAAAACTCGCTGCACACACACACACACACACACACACACACACACACCAGAGTGAGCTATTTCACTTGTAGACCTGACTATGCACACACATACAAATTGTACACAGCCACACTAGAGTGTGGTAGACGCTTCGTTACCGACTCCGACACGAAATCGGCCGACAGTGCCGAACTACTACCTCCAACAAGGGAAACTTGGCACGTTTTTTTGGCCTCAAACTACTCGAAATAACTCCCACTTTACAATCGAAAATAATGATTGACTCAGCAAAATACAACTTTGTATCGCTCAGGAAGGATATTAGAGACATCAGTTAGTCTGAATCACTCTGCTCTGATTCAAAGATCGCAGCGTCTTGTGGACAAGGATTGTCATTGTAGTCAGACGAATGTGTGACTCGAGCGGATTGAGTTGCAGCAAGTACCTTGCCCTGGAAATCTCGATATCGCTCCTGTGTGCTGTGCTCAAGGGTAGTCATTTCTGCCGCCACTCTCTAGGATACCGTGGTAAGAACTGTGAAATACCTCCACACGCGCCTAGACTTGACCATTTTTAGCCCGGTATTCTCACCAACAATCACATAGTACAAAAATTATAATTAAATACCCAAAATTGCCTGCAGCAATTCCTGGCGATTTTCTTTTGCCACCAGAGACGCATCGCTGTGGACGCTATTGAAAGACGCCAGGTGGTTAACATCGATGCCTGGACTCTGTGCTGGCTGAGTTACCACATGGAGAGCGACAATTCCTTGGTTGTGCTTTGACACGAGAAAACGCGACAATTCCCCTTCGCAGAATGGAACCGGAAACGGTGTGTTGGTACAGGAGAGACTGGCCTGCCTCAGCAAACCGTCCTCCTCTGAGCTATGTGCCACTCACCAGCTCGTCGCTTGGCTTCCTGCACTTGGATGCATCGAGCTAAAAGTAGGTCGTACCTCGCATGCGCAGCCTTGTGGTACCACCACAAGAATGTTCAAAATACCAAAAACGCCAAGTTTCACTTGTCGGAGGTAGTAGCTGTTTACATACACAACACACTAGTGTGAGCTATTTCAGTTGTAGTCCTGACTGTACTCACACACATACACTGTAAGTTGTGCACAGCCATACTAGAGAGTGGTAGATGTCAGAGCGGAGATATGGGATCGTTTCTATATACACAAGCTACAGGGTCAAAAGCATGATAGGGCTAGTTCACAATCTGCACTGGCTCTCTCTGCTGTCACTGTGGTATTTCTTGCTGGACACACGCTCCAACATGTGAAAGCACTAAACGTCAGCCGACCTTTGGGTCAAATATTGACCCTGCGATACTTGATCCAAAAATCGTAT
>NC_088645.1:42178330-42190830 GCF_964019385.1 Sycon ciliatum | reverse complement strand
CAAGCACCTCATGAATATCGGATAGCTATGCGAGTCACAGCACGAGCTCCTGTGTTAGGAGCAACCAACTTTCCTATACAATTGTACCCAAAGTCACTAGCACTATGTCATGCTTACAGATACTTTCATTACACTTTGTGTTGCATGATATAGGTTCACCTCACTTGTTTTTCTCCTCAATCCTCATGATGGCTTCTGGGCGAAAATTTGATTGAAATATTCTTATTGTGCAGCGAAGATTCCAGTTGATTTGAGCATGGTGTGTGTATGGTGTGTATGGTGTGTGTATGGTGTGTGTATGGTGTGTGTATGGTGTGTGTATGGTGTGTGTATGTTTTTTCAAGTAACTTACAGATACTAGTAATATAAATCAATGATATTGTAAAATTTTGAGGTATTATGGATGTTGTATCTCTGATCCTTTCAGGCTGAAGCTTCAGCAGCTGCAAGCACAGCTGTTTCATCCGTTGGTAGAGGATATCATGTCCTACCTGCTATGCCAACCCCAACACAGATTGCGAACATCAAGAAGCGCAGAAAGGTACGATTGGATGAGTCTATTTTGTTTTGGTCTTACAAGTACTTCCAGTAGCAAGTTCAGGCGATATCGATTAGGAGATTGTTTTGGAATATGTCTGGTTAGTACATACCCTTCCCTTTCCCCGGTGACAATTTCAAAAATGTATTTAAAAAAAATACGAAAATTTGCGATGGATATTGCGGATTATCACTCCAAATTTGAAGCCCATACGCGGTGTTTAATGTCAATATGCGGCCATTTTGTGGTGTACACAAAGTAAAACATTGGTTTTACTATGGGTCTACAGCCACTCACTAACCAGGCAGGCACAGTGTGTTGGTCAAAGACCATGATTGAGAAACGAGAGGTACCTGGTTCAAGTCCTGCCTGGGAGCGTTTTTTCCAGCCGTGCTGCTACCCACAGTCAACTGGGAACTTGTGGCCAGGCACAAGGGGTACATGGATGCAGCTAATGGGGTCGCTTTCGGCACTTGTGCCAGTGGTTGTGAGAGTTACCCACTCACCCCCACCGTTAGGCGCTGCATCTGCCGCTAGGGTTTATCGGGTGTTAGCGGCCGTCGTGAGTTCCCTTCGGGAACTGATACGATAATTTACTTTTTTTACTTACAGCCACTCACTAGACATATCTGCATGGTGCTAACAAATTACTGATTACATTGAATGGCATCGCGTACAATCAGCTTCCACCATGGGAAGCATAGCACAGCCTATGCCAATATTCTTTTATTTTCTGAATAGAAAAAACGCAACCAGTGTCTGCCCCAGGACCGGGTCAGCGACCCGTTCTGGATGTGCTTAGACCCATTAAGGTAGCCCAATACCAAAACTGGTGCGAATATATATATTTTTTAATATTAACAGCACTACCTAGATGTATGGAGCAAGAAATGACGATTTATCAGGGGGGGGGGGGGGTGGAGGGGGACGAGTATTTGGGCATCATCTTCCAGCATGCCGCTCTGATATTACGGACATTTTGTGTCATTTCTTCATAGTTGGACTCGGGTCGAGAGCCAAGGATTACTTTTTAAGAAGAAAAGAGGACCAAGGAGCCTTCACCTTCCCCTCCGATGTTATTTCTATAACTTAGAACCTTCTAAACTGGAAGGCTGTTGGAGTGCGCGTCCAAGATGTACTAGAGCTGATTGACAGTTAGGTGTAGAACGTCTGTACTGTTGGTCAGTGTTGTGCAATGTTATCGCATGAGCTGATTGTATAGTAACTGCTGGTGTTAGTGGATATTATAGGGTAACTTGTAGCTCTTTGGTCCTCTTTTCTTCATATACATTTCTCCATAGGGTCTACTTTGCTAGATAGCTTTGCATAGGCCAATATCATGCTCTAATTCCTGCAGATAGGCCTCCTGTACAGAGCAAGATCTCTAAACAACAAATAACAGTCTTTTCACCCACTGCAATCTTCCCTAGCCGTTTGCAGCCGGTGAAATGGACGCAAATTGTTACTTAGGTACGCATATGGACAAAATGGAGACTAAAAGGTAACATAAACCCAACTATGAGTTGTTGTCCTTTTCAGTCGAGAATTGCTGCACTTGACTGAAACAGACAAGAGCTGATTTTGAAGTTTGACCTTGCCCTCAGTGTTGGCTAAAGACCGTGCACATAAAGCCACCATCACAGTTTTTGAACGGTTTCTGCCGGGAAGACAGCTACACCATAGCTCAATGGTTAGAGCATCGCTGGCCTCAAGCGAAGGTCCCTGGTTCGAGTACTGATACAGTCAATATATTTGTTCAAACGTATACTTCAGACTAATCAGGCGAACTACTCTGCATCAATCTGAAAGCGAGAAAACACATAGCTGGAAATGTGTTACCATTTGGTCTACATTTTGTCCATTTACGTCCATAGAAACAATTTATGCCCATTTCTGTGCATTTTTTCCACCCGTGTGTTTGTGTTATGTGAGTGTGTGTTTGGGGGGAGGGGGGGGGGGGAGGGTTGGTGAGTGTGTGTGTGTGTGGGGGGGGGGGGGGGGAGGAGGGTTGGTGAGTGTGTGTGTGGGGGGAGGGAGGGTTGGTGAGTGTGTGTGTGAGGGGGGGGGGGGAGAGTTGGTGAGTGTGTGTGTGTGGGGGGGGGGGGGGGGGGGAGAGTTGGTGAGTGTGTGTGTGGGGGGGGGGGGGGGGGGGGGAGGGTTGGTGAGTGTGTGTGTAGTTTGTGTATGTGTGCGTGTGAGGGTGTGTGTGTTTGTGCTTCTGTGTATGTGAATGTTTGTATTATGAATGTAGGAATATGCGAGTATGTGTATGAGAGTGTTTGTTTGTATGTGTGTGTGTGTGTGTGTTTATGGTTATGCAGCTTAAAGGCAGCTGTATGTCAAGGTCAAGGTGTGTTTATGTGTGTGTTTGTGCATATGTGTGTGTTTGTGTGTATGTGTGTGTATGTGGTTCTATTTTGTCATGCAGTGGAACAAGGTCGTAGGAGGTCCTGGAAAGAGTTTTTTTGAATTTTGGAATACTTCACGTCCGGAAGTACCACCGCATGGCAAACATGCCAGGCTTGCCACGTACAGAGACAAACTGGTTGCTGTGTGGTATGATGGTGTGAACGTCACCAAGATGATGGAGACATCAGACCTGCAGACATGGCACAGTATTGACCTACCAAGTGAATACAGTAAGCTGACTGGCCCATCACTGGCATCTCATGGTCGTATGCTGTACATGCACTGTAACACATACACCAAGAGCACCAACAGATGGGTGCACTCTATTCTGCAGTACTGCGACACACCAGATAACGGTGACGACGGCCGCAGTGGTGGTGGTGGTGGTGGTGATGGTGGTGGTGGTGGTCAGTGGACCAAACTGACGGACGTCCCACACTGTAACCATGCCTGGTGTACTCTACATGTAGGTGCTGATGCTATTTCTCTATATGGTGGCTACGATGGTGAACGAAATCACAATCATGTTAGTACCTATTCTCTAGCCAGCAAGCAGTGGAGCTCTTCTTCATCATCCAATGCTAGCCTAGTATTACCTTCATTGCCACTACCATGCAGCCTGGCATCACTTGTCCCATTCCCTGATTCACTGTACTTAGTTGGTGGTGTTACTGGTTGTTTTCCCAAACACCATGATGGTAGGTGGGTGTCCACCAGTCCACCTGATGGTGTTGAGCTGAAGTTTAGTGCAGCATGCGCGCTTTCTGACCAGTGCATGGTTATTTGCCCCCACACTCCTTCTACTAAGTGTGTTGTACATGATATTTCATCTGGTCAGGTCTATCCACTACCAGCTATGCCAGAGTTCAGTGGTTACAACCCATCACTCACACTGTTTAGCAGTACCCTGGTACTCAGTGTAGGTGGAGATGACACTCCTACTGCTCTGTACACACTGGATATGAGTGTGTGAGCGTAGTAGGTTACTAACTACAGTCAATCACTGATGATAACTACAGTATGCAAACTGTACTGCTTTTCACTTTCTTTCTATCGTCAGAAAATTGCTAATCTTTGTTTTCACATCTCTCTGATTGTCAAGTAATTGTCCAGTTTTACGCTGCCTCATCCCCTGTAACGTATACCCAGATTGGTTAAGTGAATATTACTCTAACCCCTATAATCACGTGCAAACTTACCCATTCTTTCCTTGATGCCTCCACTTCATGATTGTGTATTATGAACTGAAAACTATTTTTGATTGTGCGTCCTCCCCTGACTCTGTTATGTTCTAATCTCTGTTTCTGACATTGAGCACTTTCTGCAGCTCGGGGATCAACGAATTTGTTCATTAGGTGTGTGGAGTGTTATGACTGTATGCTTTGAGGACGAGGGTTGGGGGGGGGGGGGGCTTGTGGAGTTGCATCATGCATGGTTTTCATAGTCGGAGGACCATATATTCAAGAGGCTGTTCAGTGAACACCTGATACTAATGCTTGTCTGCATGTTTGTGCTTTGCATTTCTGATATCCATAACAAAGCCATGTCTGGTTTCTTGAGGAGAGAGACGGAGAAAGAGACCGATACAAAGACAGAGCTAGACACTAAAGGCCTATTCATATTCAAACGCGTCGCATACGGGAAAGCCATCGCGCGAAGGTCGCACGATGAATTTCCCGTACGCGAAATGAAGTATGAATAGTCTTAAAAGACAGAGGCAGAGAAGCCACGCGTTCATGCGCACACACACCGCACACATACGGTACTAGCTCCCTGCCAGTATCTGCTCACATGGGTATCTCAGGGAGACGGGAAAAGCATCTAAAGGAATGTTGAGGACGTGAGTCTATTGGCTAGTGAGCGGACTCACACTTAAATCCCCGTCCTCTGGTGTGGATCTTTGGAAATGATTCTACTATTTCAAGTTTGTTCATCATACTACAGTAGGTGACTCACAACCCCGTCCAGGATAAAAAGATTGGCAGCATCTAGGTTACAATGTTTGAGTTCTTACATCAGTGGGGATCTTATTTTCATGTAGACTTCACTGGAGGACTTTTTCCGCCAGAGTTAATGAGAAAAAGAGTAATGATTGTCAACTAGCACTAGGCGGATAATGCCGGCAGTTAGCAGAATTTGGTCATTTACAGGAATGTTTTATGTATGTTGAGTATTTGGACAAAGGAATGAATCAGTGAATTGCCGGACATAAGTTTGGTATGGTTTCGCTATTTTGATGCTTTTCGAGCAAAATCTGCCAATTTTTCTATCAAAACTCGTCAATGGCAATGGCACACAACCGATCTATTCAGTTGCTACAAACTCGATGCGTTTACTGGAACCTAGTGGTTCTAGATGTGTGCAAATACATGTATGCCATTTCGGACTAGAATCAATCTTACCATGCGTTTTCAGTCATCTATCGTTCTGACCAATGGCGATGTTTTTCTTAACATTACTTTGTTGTTTTCAAAACCGTTTCCTTGGAGACACTAAAGTCATCACATTTACAAGCACAAGGAGAACACACTTGAGGTTCTTGAACGGCAGCGTGTTGAGTGTTTACACAGTGAGTAGTCATGTACATTATGCATATAAAAACCTCTCTAGGAGCGGTTCTGAAAAACCTTTACTGGTGCTGCCCCGTCGTAAAAGGAAGAAATTACAACTGGCGCATTGTCCCCCAAACGTAAACTGATCCACATAAACCGCGAATGACGGGACCTGAACGCACCAGTAGCACGAGGTTCCTACCTCTGGATGCAGCTGGGGACTCTGGTCCATGGCATAGGCCATTACTTATTACATGGCCGTCGATGAACTCCAATGTTGGATATTCCACGTAAGTAGCTTCGTGTAGTAACAAAGTTACGGTACCATTACACTGTGATACCTTGTACCAGTGGTGGTGTTACCCTATGTTGCATATCCGGGTCACATAACATTGCCCCAAAGCCCGGGCAAACGTGCCCTTCCGGGTACTGCAGTATGGTAAATCTGATTTTTCTTGGAGTAAGAGGAAGGGTGAGACATTTGCATAGTTCCTCCCAGCATTCATGGATACCAGCATGTGCTGCACACTCCCCTCCCCCTTCTACTGCCTGAAAAGGGCAACACACGTGAGAGCGTTCACCAGACGAGTACAGTCGGAGGAGAACATGGTAAAAGGCAAAAAGGCAACACACATGAAGCCCTTATAAACAAGCAGTGGCCACTCTAGTTCCAGAAATGTTGGGCTTACATTCCAGGCATTGCCGTCGGATTACCACGCTTCTTCCTCTTCTTCCATCTTGCAAAATTTAATACTCCTTCCCGTAAGTTTAGTCCTGGGAGTACAGTCGACGGAGAACATGGGAAAAGGCAAAACGGCAGCATACATGTACATGACTCCCTTGTAAACAGGCAGTGGTAACTCTAGCAACAGCAATGTTGAACTTACATCCCAGCCATTGTCGCCCGATTCCCACGATTCTTCTTATTCGTCTTCCACCTTGCAAACATTCCTTCCAGTAAGTTCATTCCTGGGTCTACTTATGCGCAGTAGATTGGCGATGGCGGAGATGGAGCCGATCACGGAGCCCTATTGGGCGCCCTTGAGCAGATTGCGGGGCCGATGCCGGACACGCAGTCAGTACGAAGTAGCAAATTGCGGAACTCCTCCACGTAGATTGGGGTCGCGGGGTCAGCATGTTGTTCCAAACCAGTCCACAGCTTCAGCTAGCGATAGCCAAATGCACTAGTCTTGGTAGGGCGGTAATGGGGTCACGTGTCAACAAAGTATCAACAAAGTGTCAACAAAGTGTCGACCAAGTGTATAACGGTACACTCAGCGGTACACTAATTCTCGTGACATTCTCGTGTCACCAAACTGGAACATCAAGCACCAGTATGGAAAGGTTTCAGACCGAAAGCCTTTCCAATTTATGCCTTCACTTCAGATGGCATACACGGAATTGCATAGGAGCAAGAACAATGAAGTACCCACACAAATATATATTCCCCCACCCACTCTTGGTGCGTCTAGGTGGCTATGAAGTCGAGACCTTAGGTCGGCGGAGCTCCCTAAACCTCACCACCACTGCCACGATTCAGGTTGTGCGTGCTTCCCCTAGCTGCATCTCATGTTTGGCATGTTTAAGTTTTTTTAATTTTATTTTTACAAAGACCACTTAAAAGTGGTCTTTGTAAAAAATAAAATTAAAAAAACTTGAAAGGATAACAAGACGTATCGGAATGTAAATGAACCTAACAAAATGGATATGCTGGCTCGGAGAAAATAGGATGTGAAACATTTCGTTGGTCAGAGCTGTGAGCGCATCTCCACCGACCCCTGTCTTTCTAGGATCTGTCAAGAACAAAGCTACCGGTGTATATATTCTAATCCGATAAACGTGCGTGTGCTGGCGTGCGTGTGTGTGTATGCGTGTGTGTGTATGTATGTGTGTGTGTGGTGTGTGTGTGGTCTGTGTGTGTGTGTGTGTGTGTGCGTGCGTTTGTGTGTGTATGAGTGTATGTGTGTGGGTGGTGGTAGTGGTGGTGGTGTGTGTGTGTGTGTGTGTGTGTGTGTGTGTGCGTGTGCGTGTGTGGGTGTGTGTGTCCTATATGGTGCAGTGGTATGTGCAGCGATTTCCAATCGAGAGGCGGCGGGTTCGATTCCCGCCGATTATGGTCACACAATTCTTTCTTCTCCTTCCCAGACTCCTCCTGACTTTTCTTATAATTCTCCTGCGTGGTTGCCAACAGCCTGTGCATGGTGCATGACGGAGTATCTGGTGTGATGTGTGTCCGGGAAAAAATGAAAAAGACCAAAAAGAACGGATTTACTGGCCAGAAGAAGCCACTTCATAGCAGTGTGATGTAGACCAAGTTGAATAGTGGTGGTCAATTCTTCAGCCTTGCAAGCTGTTGAATGGTGCAATCCCAGCACAAGTTGCCATAGTTTCTGCAGTAGCATCGCTATCATTGCCTTCGGCGTTGGGCGTCAAAAGTGAAAAGGTGTGTGTGCGTGTGTGTGTGTATGTGTGCGTGTGTGTGAAGCGCTGGCGGTTTTGCAGTTCATCGTTGTGTGGAGCGTCAGACATCGGACGAAATACCAGCTGTTTCAACGAGATGCAGCCTGAATTTGGACTGCTGCCAGCACCATTGCTCGATCTGTGATCGCTGCATGAAGAGTCAGGCTGGTTTTAACCGCCATAATTGTACTCGAGGCAAACGACTGCGAAAGGACCAGAGGACTAATCTGCCCATTCAATGCAGCCTATGTAACGAACGATTCTCCCGCCCGCAGGACCTCACCCGCCACCGAAGACAGAAACACTAGCTATGTGTAGAACGGTCCCCTTTCACCTCAATTATTCTCCTTGTTTCTTTTTTCTCGCTGTTGTCTCCCGCTTCTGGGAGCGACGTGGCCATTTTGTGGCAGTTGTACATAGTAGTAGTAGTAGTAGTGTGTGTGTGTGTGTGTGTGTGTGTGTGTGTGTGTGTGTGTGTGTATGTGTTTGTGTATGTGTGTGTGTGTGTGTGTGTATGTGTTTGTTTGAATGCTACACATAGATCGTTAACAGGGTTGACTTTATAATCATTAGTCAGAACAGAACGCAACTGTTGCCTGATAATTGCGAGAGCATGAAACTTGAAGTCGCAGCAAACAAACCTTGATTGTCCTTGTTGTTCTGTTCTGTATTACACACTACCTCCGATATTGAGCACTGTCATCACACTGGGTACATTCTCATTGGTCATGGTCACATTGGTCATGTATTCATAAATCATTGGTCATGTGACTTCAGACATGTATTCCTTAGGGCGCGCTCACACTGCGACCATGAGCAAGCGTCCATGCGTCAGCAAAACGCAGAAACGTGGCAGTCGTGCTCACACTGGGCCTCGTACACGCATAGACGTGAAGTTGTCACACAAACTTTACGAATTGCAGTTCGTATCCAAAAGAGTTCGTGCGTTTCCTAATAAAGTTGTGGCCCGTTTTGGATGTAATTTTTCGCATGTTGCATGTTGGAGGAAGTGCCTCGTGGCTCGTATTCTTGAAGTCGAGGAAAATAATTCATACAATCATGTAGGTTGTTGGACTCTTGAGGGGCTGCCGCTGACAACCAAGCGCTTTCGCTTTCCTGACCTCCTGCTCAGAGCAAGTGCCAGTGCAGTGGAAATTCCGGTAGTAGTTTCTTTCGTCTGTTGCCGAGATGAGAACTGTATTATGTAACTGAAATATCTTGAGGTATGGCATTCCATCATCGCAGAAAAGTAGAGAAAGATGATTTCCCAAACCGAAAAGCCAGACCAAGCTGCCATCGTATTGAACGAGTACACTGTAGAAATTGGTCACTGTCCCGGCCCGATCAACTGACAGCGAAGCAACTACAAAAACAAAATTGACATCGTCCAAAAAGGGCAAAGAATGCATATATGGCGGTGCGTGCGTGCAGGATCTAGGACGACAACTACAAAATTTTAAAAATGTGCAAATGTCGATGATGACATCGACAACCGCCGAGTTTCATGAATCAACACACCGGAATTTGAGAAATTGAACATACTTCAGGCCAGGTTGTACACAAATACGCTTTACTTCTACGATCATGTTGCCGCCAAGTCGTGGCACCCCCCTCCGGAGGTCGCGGTCACGATTTGAAACGTGGCCGCGACGTTTTGGTCAAGTTCATGCCGTTGCCATGCAACTTGGCCGCATGGCCGCATGGACGCTGGTTTTGGTCGCAGTGTGAGCGCGCCCTAATTATAGCCTTGTCACACGACGGTTCGTGCTCACGATTTCACGATACCATGGTTCTACGATCCACGGCAAGACACTTCACACGACGACTAGCTCTGCCGACACGGCGCACGCGAGTCGGTCACGATTTGACTGTTGCCTAGGTAATTGTAATGGAGGCACGTGTTTTGATGGAAATAAATCAAAATATTTTTTATTTTCATGCCTCCTGGGAAAATTCAAACTCTCTTTGCCTGATGTTGGAGTAGAACAAGACTGAAAAGACGACTTTGTTGCTTTGGCGTTCTTGACTGGATTTCTAGGACCAAGGATTTGACAAATCCGCGTAGCTTTGCTCTATTTTTGCTGTTTGTTTTCCGTGGCCTTGGGCAACTGGGTCCGGACAGGGCAATCGGCTCACAGCCTACAGGGTTTGGAGTGCCTCGTTCGATTTCCCAAATCCTTTTGGCCGTTCAGCCGTTTTGTTGCTTTGTCTTCTTTTGCTGCTCGCGTCATCATCATTTTATCAGTCGATTCAAGTAGGGAGCAGTAGATTTCGATAAGCATCATTTCGGATTCTGGGCTGAATGTCCGGGTGGCCATTGTTCAGAAAGTCGGACCTGTGCTGCTGTTCAGGAAACGCTCAGTGAGAAGACGCGATCGCGAACACAAGCCAAACCAGTACAGGAAACACGAAATCGAAAACGAAAACGCACAGCCAGGGGGTCAGGGTGTCGCGGGCAGACCGTCGGGTCTGCGGATTCAGATTTCCCGCCATTTGATGATCGCCTTGGTGATCCGCCCGTGAGCCCGAACAGACGTGACTTTGTCCCGTCGTGTGAAAGGCCTATTAAGCCGTAAACGTGCTGCTCTGTATACACTAGTGCAGTGGCTGCATGGATAGTCTTTGTGCTCCTCTAACCGCCTTCTCTTGGCTTCAATGTAAACAGTTCGGTCAAGGAAACATGAGAGACAAGTGGCATCCCTGTTACGCATACATGTATCGTGCAGTATGCCCAGCACCCCCCCCCCCCCCCCCAATACCATGTGTACATACTTGTACCGTGTCTCACTTTGTGGACACTGCATGCATCGCAATGTGTACAATGCGCTGAAATAGAGAGTTTACGGTTCAGGGTTTTTCAATTTCCAACGTGAGAAGAAACGTGTGCAGAATGGGCTTTTTTCACCTTGCCGTGGTTGGCTAACACCCTCTCTCTTTGTATTGGCCGGTGTTCTCACTGTGCTATGAGATGCTGTAATAAATAAATAAATAAATAATAAATAAATCATTGAGTTGAGATGGCCCTCTATGGCGTTGAAATCTCGCGTTGCAACGTGACATGCGCCATTTTGGAAGTGAGTGTAGGCTCTGGCGGATTATGCTCGGAAAATCATGGATTTATGCTTTCAAGGATTCTCGCATTGTGCTCGCGAAATCCTCATAATCCTCAAATTATATGTAAATGCTTTGGCACGCGGGGATACATACTCACTTTCCTGTACTTATGGAGCCTTAAAGCTCGGAAAATTGTGCCTTTTCGTACTTGCAAGTGGCCATTAGTACAACAAAATACATGAATATCCCCATACCAAGATGACCATGCATGCTAGAGATCAACATGGAAAGAGAAAACATGACTCCTCCTATTCATTAGTTGATTTCTTTTGTAAAATGATTTTTTCATTGCCAAATTAGTTTGAGTTACCTTTGAAAATTATCATGTTCACCAGTCTTCGTAATCGTCATACTCGTCCAACCGATGTCACCCGCACCCTGCAAAAAATCAGTTCATCTCTCCGTAGCTCCACCTCCCCTTCCACCATGACTGAACATCAACTATAACAGACTTAAAAAAATACTGTTACTCATTTTTTTAATTATTAGGCCACATGTTTTTATTTCTATGTTTCTCGTCACCCGCGCGCATACGATTCAGGAGTCTGGAAGAAAAAAGAAAAAAATGTGCTGCACTGACTGTGCATGTGGGGATCAGCACATTCATGCACATGTACATAATGTGGCCTGGCCTGTGCGACACATGATGCGAGGTCGGCATTTGTTGTGCGCAATCTAGCTGCACATGCACAGATTGTGACAGAAGCTCCTATCACATACTAGTTGCTAACTATGGATGCTATTTTGCATTGTGTATTGGTGGATTTTAGTGTGAACAAAGGTCTAATAAACTTTTTTTTATTCTTCGGTCATTTTTTATTTTTTTCCACCTCTCGCATACGTTTTTAGATTTTCAGGTGACGAGAAACATAGAAATAAAAACGTGTGCCTTAGAGCAATAACCATAGCCATACTAACCCCAGCTGAATTGCTCAAGTATGTAGGAGACGCCATGGCTTCTACCCTTTCCTCAGTTAGCAATGGTATATTTAGCCATCATCAGTCAGTGGAAGTAGGTGGAGGAATCCTCATCCCACTGCAAAAGCCCAATAAACCTCTTGGACCACCGTCCAATCTCCGGCCCATAGTGCTACTTACATCGCTCAGGAAAGGACTATATCTCATAACCCTTGCAAGGATCAGACCGAAAGTGGAGGAGTTTCAAGCTGAGACCCCTAGCGGTTTCCGGAGTGGACGGTCAACGTCCGATGTCGTATGGGCGCACAAATGGCTGGCTGCCAAAGCCCAACGCTTTCACTGGGACATTCACATCCTCGGAATCGACCTATCAAAGGCATTTGACACTATCAGATGTGACCAACTGATGAGTGTACTAAAGGAAGTCGTGAACGAGGATGAACTGCGTCTGATACAATACCTACTCTCGGAACAAAGCTCCATGTCCGCCTTGGTAAAACGTCATCACC
>NC_088645.1:42116056-42178130 GCF_964019385.1 Sycon ciliatum | reverse complement strand
GGGGAGAGAGAGAGGAGAGAGAGAGAGAGAAAACGGGGAGGTTTGGGGAGCAAGAGAACTAAATAAGAGATCTAAATAAATCGTCACTGGCCCCACTGGCCCCACGTGAGCTGTTTCAGATGAATGCATTTTTCACAGAGTGGAAGCAGTGACAGCTTGTCTGCAGGCAGGAATATCACGTCCCATGATCAGCTTCCAGCACCCAAATGATCACCAGCAATAATGGTTTCACCTCTCACTATATGGATAAGCAAGGGAGAATATTTCATACACCCATTATTCAGCCAAAGCCCTGCTTCAAAGTTAGTTGCAATGGAGAGCAGCCAACAGAGACGCGATCATGTCGTATAATGCTAAGAAGTGGTGGAGATCGTGAGAGATATTGTAGCAGCTTCAGAGGCACTTCGACTACATGTATATGCATCCTTTCCTGGAAGTTAGACAATGTGCAGCCTTTCTTCCATTTTTGTTACAAACCAAGAGCATTATAGCCCTAGCTGAAGCATTATAATCAGCATTATGAGGTAGATTTTTGGGCATTATGATAAGCATTATACGAACATTTTCGGAGCATTATCCGCTGGACCCTACCGAAAGGCGGGCTCACATCTCTACATGGCTGCGTCCCCTTGTCTATCTCCAAAGAATAACATTGATAGTAGCCGACTGGCCGAAATTAAAAAAAATCAATCAAGGCTTAAACACACCAGGTAAAAACACAATACCTCTACTGGTCATATGTATTCATTTCGCGATTGCACTACTTCCCACATGATACCACCATTATGATATCTCATCCATCTATCTCAGTGCTAGTTCAGTGTGTTAATGAACCGTCTGATGCTCCTCACACATCACCTCCGTGTTGATTGACTGACACCATTGGTCTTTAAAACCCACTGGTCTTCTCCATCAACCGTAAGGTAAGACTCTGCTGCATGGATTCGACTACCCCTGCTCTTACCGTCATAGTACTTACTAGAGGTCTTACTGTACGCTTCACGTTTCTTTCAATTTAGAAAGAGACATCTGACGTCTAGGCACCGGCGGATTATGCCGGCATAATTATTGGCATAATTTAGAGGTTGAAAATTTGGAGCATAATGAGGGATCCTTTCGGAGGTAGGAGCATAACTAAATGCTTGTACCACAATTCCAGTATGTAGCCTACACAGTGTACGATGCACCTGATCAGTGCTGCTGCTGGTCTGCATGGTAAAAGGGTTCGGATCGAAATAGCCTTTTCCAAAGATGCTCGCCACTTTTTTCGCAACTTTCCGTTGTTTTGCAAGAAATCGGAACTTTCTTCACTTTCACAAACTACTTCGCAACTTTTCCGAAAAGGTGTGAAGAGAAGCGCGCTGGATCGAGACCATCGACTGTGCAAGCTAAGGTTATTATTATTATTATTATTATTATTATTATTGACTGGTTTTGAGGGAAAGAGACAAACGGGAAAATCTGAAGAAAAATTGACTGTCACCACCAGGACTCGAACCAGGGACCCTCGCTTGTAGCCAGCGATGCTCTAACCGCTGAGCTATGGTGTAGTCGTCATCCAAGCAGAGACCGTTCAACGTTTTCTTCAGACTTCGTAACTCACACTTCCTGTGAATCCACACAGGCGGGTGGGACGCAGCCCTCACTGTAACCCACACACTTCACGTACAAACTAGCACGCGGGGAGCCCCAAGTCATAAAATATTGACTGGTTTTGAGGGAAAGAGACAAACGGGAAAAGTCTGAAGAAAAATTGACTGTCACCACCATTATTATTATTATTATTATTATTATTCAAAGGATCTGTCGGGGAAGTGAACTGCCTGAAAAGAGAAAAAAATGCCAGACCCACCAGGACTCGAACCCGGGACCCTGCTTGTCATGAGCAATGCTCTAACCACTGAGCTATGGGACCAGGCTGAACCTGGAAGGCGCTGACAAGTTTTTCACTCCAAAGGCAGCTCACAACACGTGCCACACATACTGATAGCACCTGGGGGAGGGAAAAAGACCCAAGTGCCATCAGTATGTGTGGCACGTGTTGTGAGCTGCCTTTGGAGTGAAAAACTTGTCAGCGCCTTCTAGGTTCAGCCTGGTCCCATAGCTCAGTGGTTAGAGCATTGCTCATGACAAGCAGGGTCCCAGGTTCGAGTCCTGGTGGGTCTGGCGTTTTTTTCTCTTTTCAGGCAGTTCACTTCCCCGATTGATCCTTTGAATTTGAAGTTCTCCCAATCCTTTCCAAATTTAATCACTTTCTTTCACCTCTGGTAGTTTCCAGAAACTGACCGTGGTTGGTCCCCTGGGGGAGGGAAAAAGACCCAAGTGCCATCAGTATGTGTGGCACGTGTTGTGAGCTGCCTTTGGAGTGAAAAACATGTCAGCGCCTTCTAGGTTAAGCCTGGTCCCATAGCTCAGTGGTTAGAGCATTGCTCATGACAAGCAGGGGCCCAGGTTCGAGTCCTGGTGGGTCTGGCGTTTTTTTCTCTTTTCAGGCAGTTCACTTCCCCGACAGATCCTTTGAATTGGAAGTTCTCCCAATCCTTTCCAAATTTAATCACTTTCTGTCACCTCTGGTAGTTTCCAGAAACTGACCATGGTTGGTCCCCTGGGGGAGGGAAAAAGACCCAAGTGCCATCAGTATGTGTGGCACGTGTTGTGAGCTGCCTTTGGAGTGAAAAACTTGTCAGCGCCTTCTAGGTTCAGCCTGGTCCCATAGCTCAGTGGTTAGAGCATTGCTCATGACAAGCAGGGTCCCAGGTTCGAGTCCTGGTGGGTCTGGCGTTTTTTTCTCTTTTCAGGCAGTTCACTTCCCCGACAGATCCTTTGAATTTGAAGTTCTCCCAATCCTTTCCAAATTTAATCACTTTCTTTCACCTCTGGTAGTTTCCAGAAACTGACCGTGGTTGGTCCCCTGGGGGAGGGAAAAAGACCCAAGTGCCATCAGTATGTGTGGCACGTGTTGTGAGCTGCCTTTGGGGTGAAAAACTTGTCAGCGCCTTCTAGGTTCAGCCTGGTCCCATAGCTCAGTGGTTAGAGCATTGCTCATGACAAGCAGGGTCCCAGGTTCGAGTCCTGGTGGGTCTGGCGTTTTTTTCTCTTTTCAGGCAGTTCACTTCCCCGACAGATCCTTTGAATTTGAAGTTCTCCCAATCCTTTCCAAATTTAATCACTTTCTTTCACCTCTGGTAGTTTCCAGAAACTGACCGTGGTTGGTCCCCTGGGGGAGGGAAAAAGACCCAAGTGCCATCAGTATGTGTGGCACGTGTTGTGAGCTGCCTTTGGAGTGAAAAACTTGTCAGCGCCTTCTAGGTTCAGCCTGGTCCCATAGCTCAGTGGTTAGAGCATTGCTCATGACAAGCAGGGTCCCAGGTTCGAGTCCTGGTGGGTCTGGCGTTTTTTTCTCTTTTCAGGCAGTTCACTTCCCCGACAGATCCTTTGAATTTGAAGTTCTTCCGATCCTTTCCAAATTATTATTATTATTATTATTATTATTATTATTATTATTATTATTATTATGGGGGTGGCTTTATTCGTTTTGTGTTTGTATTATGCAGCATCCCGGGTCATTTAAGACCATGGGGAGTACTGCTGTTGTATGTGAAGAAAATGTAATAAGGAAGACTGAGAAAAAAGAAAGAAAAAAGAGAGAAATACTGTGAACAGCAAATCTACAATGATGCATGTACAATCTATTATACAACTAATCTGCGAAAATGAGACTTAACACAAGCAGGTACAGTAATAGCAAGAGAGCTAAATCAGAAAACAAAATCCGTTGAAAAGTAACCGTCATCAAATCTGAAATCGAGCCCTTCAGCGACACTATAGCACTGAAGGCAGCAATATAATTCTTCTCATTCAACATCAGTGAAGCACCGTCAAAACCGGTGAATGGGGGCTGATGGTATTATTGTTGTCTTTGTTATTGGCAAGTGATTAATATTACGATCATAATATTATTATTTTCTGCAAATAGGTGCTTCAACTAATAGTTCGAACCATGGGCATTCGCAAACCAATGTAACTTATTAGAGTGTAATTATTATTTCATCTGAGTTAGCCCCATCCCTCACACAAACAAGTCAACAAAGAGGCATCTTTGGATTGAGGAGTGCTGGTTTCGAAACAACTGGTTTGAAGCTCAAAGTAGAGCTGGTGTTAGCTCAGAGCAGAGCTGCTGTTAGCTCAGAGCAGAGCTGCTGTTAGCTCAAAGTAGAGCTGCGGTTAGCTCAAAGTAGAGCTGCGGTTAGCTCAAAGTAGAGCTGCGGTTAGCTCAAAGTAGAGCTGCGGTTAGCTCAAAGTAGAGCTGCTGTTAGCTCAAAGTAGAGCTGCGATTAGCTCAAAGTAGAGCTGCTGTTAGCTCAAAGTAGAGCTGCTGTTAGCTCAAAGTAGAGCGGCTGTTAGCTCAAGGTAGAGCTGCTGTTAGCTCAAAGTAGAGCTGCTGTTAGCTCAAAGTAGAGCTGCGGTTAGCTCAAAGTAGAGCTGCTGTTAGCTCAAAGTAGAGCTGCTGTTAGCTCAAAGTAGAGCTGCGGTTAGCTCAAAGTAGAGCTGCTGTTAGCTCAAAGTAGAGCTGCTGTTAGCTCAAAGTAGAGCTGCTGTTAGCTCAACGTAGAGCTGCAATGCTAAATGGATGTAATATAGCGCAAGGCAGAGCCGCAGCAAATAGCTAGATAACACCAGTTGTGAGAGTGGACCCGGTTAGTGGGTACGATAATATTATGATGGTGTGAATAAGTTGGATAGGGAGGGATGGTGGGAAAAGAAACACTGCTGAAGCACGATCCGTTGTCTGGAAGAGCACAACAGGGCAAGCAAGATTTGTTTTTCTTTTCCGCAAAAACGGGCTGGTGCCATTTGTGATTACGCAGCAAAACAAAGCGCATGACGTCAGTCTTGAATGCAGTACAAAGCAATGCAGTGCAGTGTGTGCGCTAGTTCGGATTGTTGCTAACAAGTACTAGCACAGCTAGTACACCATTAGCCCCATCCCTCACACAAACAAGTCAACAAAGAGGCATCTTTGGATTGAGGAGTGCTGGTTTCGAAACAACTGGTTTGAAGCTCAAAGTAGAGCTGGTGTTAGCTCAGAGCAGAGCTGCTGTTAGCTCAGAGCAGAGCTGCTGTTAGCTCAAAGTAGAGCTGCGGTTAGCTCAAAGTAGAGCTGCGGTTAGCTCAAAGTAGAGCTGCGGTTAGCTCAAAGTAGAGCTGCGGTTAGCTCAAAGTAGAGCTGCTGTTAGCTCAAAGTAGAGCTGCGATTAGCTCAAAGTAGAGCTGCTGTTAGCTCAAAGTAGAGCTGCTGTTAGCTCAAAGTAGAGCGGCTGTTAGCTCAAGGTAGAGCTGCTGTTAGCTCAAAGTAGAGCTGCTGTTAGCTCAAAGTAGAGCTGCGGTTAGCTCAAAGTAGAGCTGCTGTTAGCTCAAAGTAGAGCTGCTGTTAGCTCAAAGTAGAGCTGCGGTTAGCTCAAAGTAGAGCTGCTGTTAGCTCAAAGTAGAGCTGCTGTTAGCTCAAAGTAGAGCTGCTGTTAGCTCAACGTAGAGCTGCAATGCTAAATGGATGTAATATAGCGCAAGGCAGAGCCGCAGCAAATAGCTAGATAACACCAGTTGTGAGAGTGGACCCATGAAACCAGCACTCCGTTAGCTAAGCACTATTGACGCACAGCAAGGGTCAATTAATGTCAGCACAGGCAAGCATTGCGCAGCTAGAGTTCAGTAGCTCATTACTCACCCGAGTTGGGGATCATGGCATCCATGGCACGGCAGCAAGCCGGGACGATAGCTGGCGCTATGCGCTTGTTGTAGTCTGGATGTAGCGTAGACACGCATCGCTCTTTCCACTGACCTGCCACTCGGAAGGAGTCAGGGGCACTAGCCATAGCAGCGGTGGTGGCTGCACCAATGTGGACCGAATGTCCGGAGTAGTTCGACTGGGATGGTACACCGGCCGCAGCGACAAGAGACCATACTGTTACTGTGAATGACTGCCTGGTCAGCTGCTGTCTGTTCGAGAGTACGAACAAGAGTTGCTCCGGTCCCTCGCGACGAGTGACAGATGGGTAGCTAACAATGGCACGGACCGGGCAGTACGGCGGTACAGACGGGCCAATGTCACTAGTAACGCCTTTACCGAACGGGTCCGTCTTGGATGAAAGCAGGAAGAGTTGCAGGCGTCCGTCACCAGGGGAGCTAGTACAGCCCCGTGTGATGCCATTAGTGAATTCAGCGCACCGAAGAAATCCAAAGAAGCAGCATGGCGGCTTGGTAGAGCAGCTTGTCATGGCCGTTCAGGATACTACTTTTCCGGCGTGCATCCGTCAGGTGTCGTAGGATTGGCATAGTTATAGGAAGGCGAGGGGTGAGTGCAGCCGTACCATGGCATCGCTGGATGCCCTTCAACACCCTCTTCAGAAGCCACGCATCTACTAAGGGGCCGGCAAACCCATTCTCAAGGTGGGCTTTATGCACCGCACTCGCATACACAGATACAGTTCAGGGCACGCTGATCATAGTTCACGCATGAATGTGTGTCCAGGAACGATGACTCGGGCAGCAAAAGTGAGCTTCCCCAGGAGGGACTCGAGTTGACGCTGGCCGATGCTGCGCTCGCTGATAGTAGCCATGAGTGGCGCACGGATCTCGGACAGCTTGTCCTCTGGTAGCCAAGCTTCGTGGCGCTCGCAGTCTAGGACAATACCAAGGAAGGTCAATGATGGTGATGGCCCTTCGAGCTGGGATTGAGCAAAGAGGAGTGCTGAGATACGTGAACGCCCGGAGGGGGATGGTGAGTTGCTGGTTGGCTGCAGCCAAACCAGTGGAGATATCGAGAAAGTCATCGAGGTAGTGAAGCCGGTGATCTATAGCAAACTCGTGCTGCATGATCCAGTTGACTGCTGTGGCTACTGAGTCAAAGACGGCTGGGCTGGAACGGAGGCCGAAAGCGCTCGTAGTAGTAGGAGCCTTCCCAGCGAAGTCCTGACGGCGGACTGGGATCTGCCGAAATGCACTGCGTACATCGAGCTTGGACAAATACACAGGCTGTGGGCATGACATGATGATGTTGATCGCGTTGTCAATGCTCGCGTAGTGCAGAGAGAGCGGCTCGGCAGGGATGCTGTCGTTCGCGCCGGTGCCTTCCGGGCTAGACAGATGGTGGATCATTCGCGGCTTGCCGTTCTTTTTGGGGATGGCACCAATACCAGAGCGGCGCATGAACTGAAATGGAGGTGACGGAAATGGGCCTGTGGTCTCGCTGCGGGCGCAGGAAGCAGCTAATTGCTCGGATATAAATGCCGAGTGAGTGAAAGCCAATGGTAGATTATTAGAGAAAACCGAAGTGTCGTGTTGGCCGGCAGATCCAAGAGTAAAGCCACGGCGCGGGCCATGGAGAACATACGCAACACATGATTGATCTGAGTGGTTACGTAACAGGCGGGCAAAGTGGTCAGCTAGCAGTGTGGTGTCTGCAGAGTGTATAGGAAAGAAGCTACGTACCGAGTCAAGCGATTCAGTAGCCATTCTGCTAGGAGCGGCGGGGTGGCCGATTGGCTCCGCGCTGCTGCTGGTTGCACATGATGCATGGGTGGTCCTTGCCACACTGGCTGCAGATGTGGGAGAAGCGGCACGACGACGAAGAACAGCGACCTCCATTGAAGTTGCGGCAGATTTCTTGGCCGTCGCTGGTATGGTTGCGACCACTGGAGGTAAATGCTGCTGGCTTCGGGACGAAAAGGACACAAACCGCCCCTGGATGGACCGTCTTACATTGAGCGCATTTTGGGTGTGCATGGCCTGTGACAGCTATCTGCCATAGGTTCACGTCGATGGTGTCCAACCTCTTCGTGCCTGGTTACTGGGCCACGAGCATCCGCAGCTGGCGGTCGTACTCTAGCCACGCGCTTGGGAAGAACTGGCAGTTAGCAGTCAGGATCAACTGCTGGTACGCAATCAGTTCAGCAGTGCGGTGTAGGGCAGCAGCCGTGATAACAGACATGTATGTGGTCCATGCCCCGAGCCGGGTAGCTACATGTGTAATTATCGTGAACCTTGCGACGCACCTGCTTCGCGTCATCCGACTCAACGATATTTAGCTGGCTATCGTTATTCGGGCTGTGCACCAGCCGGAATGTTGGGCCGGAAGTGTGCAAGAATTTCAGGCAACAAACTTGAAAAATCTACGAACTCCCCTCGCAAGATACGTTCTTGCACAGCCTTGGGCACAGCTGGTGCAGGTGGCTGATCGGGTGGGTTACAGGAGCTTGGCCTGGCGTAGTGGCGGCAGCTGCCGCATCGCCTTGGCCTTGGGTGAGGAGCGGCGCAATGCTCTCCGATAATAATAAAATGGCGGCCGACAAAGCCGACTACACCTCGTCCCGTACGGGAGCGCAGAGATCCGTTGAGCCCGCGTCACCTGAGCTGGCGGAGGAGGCATTGGTGCACGTCGGGCTTCTGGGCTCGCGAGCCGTGTCCGCACTGTCATGTTGCTGGTTCTCCTGGCCGGAGCAGACCTCACTACCAAGGGCTAGTTGTGCCAGCAAACGGTCCTGTAAAATACTTTTACTAAGTTTCCTTTCGGATTCAGGCCGCGCTGAGAAGGCTCGCCGCGGAGGGCTTGGCAAGGCATTGCCTTGACAGTGTCGACAGTAAGGTCAGACATACTGAAGAAATACGGTGTCGAGGTGACACTCGGGCTGGCAGCAAAGCTACGAAAGGAAAAGAAACACTGCTGAAGCACGATCCGTTGTCTGGAAGAGCACAACAGGGCAAGCAAGATTTGTTTTTCTTTTCCGCAAAAACGGGCTGGTGCCATTTGTGATTACGCAGCAAAACAAAGCGCATGACGTCAGTCTTGAATGCAGTACAAAGCAATGCAGTGCAGTGTGTGCGCTAGTTCGGATTGTTGCTAACAAGTACTAGCACAGCTAGTACACCATTATTGACCTGATGATGTCAACTGTGCCAAGGAGCGCCTCCTTTTGCAAGATCGATACACTGGCTCCGGCATCCAGTTCCCTCACAAACTCAGCAGTCGAGGGGGTTAATCCACCTAATGCCCCCACAATTACTGGCACGATCTTGGCCCGCACCTGCCACATCTGCTCCACCTCACGCTTCAGGCCTTGATATTTCTGTATCTTTTCCACAGATTTTCGGCGGATGTTCCTATCCAGAGGGACACTTACGTCCACAAGGAACGCTTCATCTTTGCCCTTGATAATAATGTCGGGTCTGTTTGCTCCAACGGGCGCTGCTGTTGGAATTGGCACTTCCCAGTAGATTGACACATCCGTTTCAGCACTGTACACGACGTTGGTGAGTTGGTGACTTGTGTACTTATTCGAAATGTCCGATGCACCATACTTCCTGCACAATGTCCAGTGGAGATATTTTGCCAACCTGTTGTGGCGATTGATATAGTGACTTCCCGCACAAGCTGTACACGCTCCAATAAGGTGGAAAACCGTTTCCTTGTCCCTGCCACACATCCTGCAACTCGTTTTCGTTGACACACCTGTTCCTCGATTAAATATCTCTTGTAAGTTCCGTGTTGGGATAGCCTGGTCCTGTATGGCCATGACAATACTCTCTGTCGCCGGACGCAAAGCGGAAGACCGCAACCACGCAAAGGAGAGCCCTCGATCCAGCTCAGCATCCTGCAGCATAAGCCAAAATTGGCCATGCAGAGGCTTCTTTCTGATTGTCTCCTCCCGATGCCGCTGGTATCCCTGGCGTATTTGCTCCTTTGTGGCTGACTCCTCCATACCAATCTTTGCCAAATATTTCGCAGCATCACTGGAGACAGAGTATTTTGCTTTTTTATGATGGTACTGTTTTAGGAGAGCAATGGCAATGTGGTCTTGGTGGCCCTCGATGTATTTATTAATCTGGATGATGGATCATTCATGTAGATCTACCACACTTTGGAATCCACGGCCGCCTTCGGCGCGCACCAAATGAACCCTCTCTCTGTCAGCCCGAGGGTGATGCCATCCCTTCTTGGTGAGCTTCTTCCTGAGCAAGATATCCAGCTGCTCCAATTCTACGGGTCGCCAGTTGATGATGCCAAAGCTGTAGGTGAGCAGTGGCACCGCGTATGTGTTTACTGCCTTTGCTAAATATCCAGCCGTTAATCCAGACTTGAAGATCGCATCTAATCGCTTTCCATAATCCTCACGAAGCTTGCTCTTTATCTCACCATGCGGCAGCGCAGCCGATTCAATGAATCCGAGGTATTTGTACATGTTATCTTCTTGCAGGGTGGGTAAAGCCATACCCAACAGTGTTTCGACAGGCTCCGCATCACTTGACTCAAGCACTCCCCGGTGTACATGAAGCGTGGCGCACTTCGAAACACCAAACTCCAGGCCAATGGCCGAAGCTGTGATCTGGGCGACGTTGATCATGGGCTTCAGCTGGTTGCGATGTTTGGCATACAATTTAATGTCATCCATGTACAGGAGTTGAGAAACGACCTTTGAGACCTGTCCAATTTGCATTTGATATCCGCCGCCTGTCTTCTGCACCTCTCTTGAAATGCAGTTAATAGCTAAGCAAAACAAGAGGGGTGATAGCGTGTCTCCTTGGAAGATACCACGGCGAATCCTGACAGATTCTGTAGAGACCCGTGCATTTTGATATGATAAACTCATGTGTGTTTTCCAGAGCTGCATGCTTGCCTCCAAGAACTTGACAAGAGCTGGGCTAAATTTGTACATCTCCAGCATCCGAATAATCCATACATGAGAAACGCTGTCATAGGCTTTCTTGAAGTCGATATACGCAACAGAGATATTGCGCTTATTATGCCGAGCGTGCTCCATTATCATCTTATTGACAAGAAGTTGCTCCTTACAGCCTAGTGTTCCCGGGGTACACCCTCTCTGTTCATCTGGGAGTATCGAATTGGTGTCAATGTGTTTCCACATGAGACTAGCAACTACGGCTGTCAGGATCTTGTATTGTGTGGGTAGACAGGTGATAGGGCGATATTGGGCTGGGTTAGATGTGGGTGGCTCCGTCTTGGGCAGCAGGATTGTGCGGCCAGTCACCAACCATTCCGGAATTGGCCAATCACCGACAAGGGTCTTCTGGAAGGCGATTCGCAGGGCAATGTGTAGATTAGATAATTTTTTCCACCAGTAACCATGAATTGCGTCTACACCACTAGCTTTTCACCTGCTGACCTTAGCTAGCGTGTCCTGGAGTGCCTGTTGAGTCACAGATACGGGTTCATCCTCTGCAATGGTAGTCTCATATTCCACTCTTTGTTCTTGATACCACCCTGATGACTCATCAAACGGCACAGGCTTGGCTAGTATACCAGACCAGAACTCGAATACGGCACCCTCACTCGGTATTTCCCCGGGATGCTGCTGCTCCGGTTCCTTTCTCAGTCGACGGTAGAATTCTTTCTCATTTGTGCGGAATAGTGTGTTAGCTCTCCTGCTCTCCCAGATGTGTTTATCACGTCTTGTCCTCTCCACTAGCGCAAGCAATTCCAGCTTCCTCTGTTCCAGGGCGTATCCAATCTGGGAAGTGTTGGATATTCCGTACGTTATTATTATTATTATTATTTAAATAACCGACGAGGAGACAACAGTCGTAAAATAGCAATGAAAAATATCAATTGTGCACTCATAATCATGTATAAACAATTAAAATGAAACAATTCCAGAACGTTTTCGTGTGACCATCATCAGTGGAACATCGTCACATAGCAAGAATCACTAAAACAACCAGTTATATAGCTAGAGTAACATGAAAAGAAGCGTGAGAATGCAGCACAGCTAGCGGTTATGCATAACGCGTGTAGTGTGAACCTTTGCAGTGTATCTGAGAATGGTAGCAGTAGATGAATGTGGCAGCTGTGAGTGCGTGTGAACAAAAACTGGTGAGTGTGTATTATTTAAAAAGTGTGAGTGCTACAACATTTTCTTTTTGCTTGCATAGAACAGCTTCTTTTCATGTTACTCTAGCTATATAACTGGTTGTTTTAGTGATTCTTGCTATGTGACGATGTTCCACTGATGATGGTCACACGAAAACGTTCTGGAATTGTTTCATTTTAATTGTTTATACATGATTATGAGTGCACAATTGATATTTTTCATTGCTATTATTATGGAGTTGGCTTTATTTCACTCACGTTGTCATGACATGAGGTAAGAACCCCATCACCGGGCCAAAAGAGACCAAGGGTAATGAGAGAAAAAAAAATAGATAAATGGCCAACGCAATGAAGACCGAAGCAAAAAGGATTGTAAAAACCAAAGCAAAAATATTGAAAGCCGACGCAGAAACTGAGAGACGGACAGAAATAAGCAGTACGATGGAGGATGCTAGGACATATTCGAATACAAAAAGATGGAGGAGGACAGGACATATTCGAATACAAAAAGAGTAATTACAAAAATGGACTACCAGTACAGGAATAGACCTGTAGAAATAGAGGAAGAGATGAATGCCGGACATACTCAAATGGCAAGAGAAAAATCAGGCTGTGAGAACCGTCATACTGCACATTCATGGATGTCAAAGCAAATGCGGTATTGGAGGTTTATACAGACTAGCTCTACCCGTAACATGAGGAGCCTAATGCCGAATGCCAAGAACCGACTTGATGATGTTCAGCGTGCCCAGGATAGCACATTGCTGAGCCCTTTCAATGCGCAGAGTGCCTGCCAATGCCAACACAAAGTGTGAGAGGGACACACCAGTCAGTCCACCAAGCGCCCCAACAACCAGGGGCACAACGCGGACATCATCCACATGCCAGATGCGCCGCAGCTCTTGGCAAAGGGGAGCGTACTTTGTTATTTTTTCGGCGATTTTTGTGGGCACATTCTGGTCCAGTGGAACACTGACATCCATCAGCAGCACCTGTGTGCTGGACCGCAACACCAGGTCTGGACGGTTGTGGCGCACTTGCGTATCCGTTGGGATATTGAACTCCCACAGGAGCTTCATGTCAGGATTTTCCGTGACAGGCACAAGATGATGCTTCAGCGGGTTGCTTCCCGGCTGACCCAGACCATGCCGCTTGCATAGTGCCCAATGCACCAACTTGACGAGCGTGTCATGCCGTTCGATATACAGTGTTTTGGCTAGGGCTGGGCAACAGGCCACAATGTGATCAACTGTTTCTCCGCGAGTGCCGCAAACTCGACAAATGTCCACAACGTCTCCCCGTCCAATGACCGTGACCTGATAGTGCCTGGTCGCAATGGCCTGATCCTGTACAGCCAGCAAGAGTCCCTCTGTCGCAGGCCTGATCGTTGGCGATTTCAGCCAGCGAAAACTCAAGCCCAGGTCCAAGCCAGCATCAGAAGCTCGTCTCCAGAACTGGCCATGGAGAGGCTTACCTTGGATAACGGCCAGGCACCGGAGAGCAACGGCCTTCTTGACAATGACTTTTGTGGCAGTCTCCAAGTCGGGTAGGTCAAGTTCACCCAGAAGTCTGGAGGCTTGACGTGTAACTGATTTTGACGGTGCCACATCATTGTCGTGATGGCGCTTAACAGCAGCCAACAGTGGCACGTTTGGGTGGGCTTGTAGGTACCGCGCCACCCGGACACGGGTTCTATCCAGGAGATCCCGGAATGATAGAATTCCTCGACCACCCATGTCACGAGGCAGGTGGACCCTGGCGGCAGAGTCCTTGGGGTGGCGGGCGTGTGCTTTAAACCTATTATTATTATTATTATTATTATTATTATTATTATTATTATTATTATTATTATTATTATGACGACTTTATTATTATTATTATTATTATTATTATTATTATTATTATTATTATTGACTGGTTTGAGGGAAAGAGACAAACGGGAAAAGTCTGAAGAAAAAAATGACTGTCACCACCAGGACTCGAACCAGGGACCCTCGCTTGTAGCCAGCGATGCTCTAACCACTGAGCTATGGTGTAGTCGTCATCCCAGCAGAGGCCGTTCAACATCTTCTTCAGACTTCGTAACTCACACTTCCTGTGAATCCACACAGGCGGGTGGGACGCAGCCCTCACTGTAACCCACACACTTCACGTACAAACTAGCACGCGGGGAGCCCCAAGTCATAAAATATTGACTGGTTTATTATTGACTGATTTTGAGGGAAAGAGACAAACGGGAAAGTCTGAAGAAAAAATTGACTGTCACCACCAGGACTCGAACCAGGGACCCCCGCTTGTAGCCAGCGATGCTCTAACCACTGAGCTATGGTGTAGTCGTCATCCCAGCAGAGACCGTTCAACGTTTTCTTCAGACTTCGTAACTCACACTTCCTGTGAATCCACACAGGCGGGTGGGACGCAGCCCTCACTGTAACCCACACACTTCACGCACAAAACCAGCACGCGGGGAGCCCCAAGTCATAAAATATTAACTGGTTTGAGGGAAAGAGACAAACGGGAAAGTCTGAAGAAAAAATTGACTGTCACCACCAGGACTCGAACCAGGGACCCCCGCTTGTAGCCAGCGATGCTCTAACCACTGAGCTATGGTGTAGTCGTCATCCCAGCAGAGACCGTTCAACGTTTTCTCCAGACTTCGTAACTCACACTTCCTGTGAATCCACACAGGCGGGTGGGACGCAGCCCTCACTGTAACCCACACACTTCACGCACAAACCAGCACGCGGGGAGCCCCAAGTCATAAAATTATTATTATTATTATTATTTTTTCCCTCAAACCAGTTAAAATTATTATTATTATTATTATTTTTTTTTGAAGTGCAAGCTTCTTTTACGGGCAAAAATTAACACAATGTATTAAAATGCAATACAACATACACTGGAGAAGAAATCAGGAAAATAAAATATGAGCTCAAAAATGGAACGAAAAATAGCAAATAGAATCAAAACTCACGATGGAATCAAACTCACGATGGAATCAAACTCATGATGGAAACTACAAAACCCAATGAGCTGGAAAACCAACCACAGAATTAGATATTGGGAATAGAGTCAGACACAACAACGACCGAAATCAGTACACCAAAAATCTGTCCTACAAAAAACAAAGGAACAAGAAAAACAAGAAAGACGAAGTACAAAGAATCCCCAAAAAAGAGGGGAGAACGGGATGAAAGAGGACCGGAGAGCGGCAAACCCCAGGAGGACTTAGCGTCACGTAGTGGCGGGAATGCGGGCCTCCACAGAAACAGCATCCACATCCGCCGCCAGACCAGGTGCACGGAATGCACGGCGACTCCCACGAACCATCAGGACGGAGTCGCGGACAAGGCTGAAAGCCAGGTCCGTCCGCAGCTTTCCCATCACGAGGGGATAAGGCTGCGAGAGCTTGGTGGAGAGCTTCGTTCCGAGCAGCTTCAGGAACCGGGTGGCCTCCTTCGCCAGGGCACCAGCGGAAGACAGGACGATCGGGGTGAACGACGCGTGCTCAACTTCCCGGATTCAAAGGATCAATATTGAGAATATTGTCGTGAGAATATTGTCGTGAGTTGTACAGTGATAATGTTTTCTCAATATTGTCACGTGGTAGATGTGCGTTACATTTGGCTGTGTTAGAAGCTTTGTATATCCGTAAGTTAGATCCTGAACTTTGCGTACAGAAAGAAAATGTGTTGTCGCTACAATTGTTTGGTGTTACTCCTCGTCGAGGTGGTAACAATGTAACTTCATTTGCTCACTATGTTGTTGTCACTATTATTATTTTCCTTCGAGTTTTGTGTCGTGCTAAACTTGATAATTTTCCACCTTGTCACGAGTGTTGTTATCTAATTATCTTTACGCTATATAAGTTTTAGTCTTTCCAGCTTGAGCCATTCCCTGTATAATCCTTGATGAGAAGGGACCGAAAAGGATTATACAGGGAATGGCTCAAGTTGGAAAGACTAAAACTTATATAGCGTAAAGATAATTAGATAACACTCGTGACAAGGTGGAAAATTATCAAGTTCAGCACGACACAAAATTCGAAGGAAAATAATAATAGTGACAACAACATAGTGAGTAAATTAAGTTACATTGTTACCACCTCGACGAGGAGTAACACCAAACAATTGTAGCGACAACACATTTTCTTTCTGTACGCAAAATTCAGGATCTAACTTACGGATATACAAAGCTTCTAACACAGCCAAATGCAACGCACATCTACCACGTGACAATATTGAGAAAACATTATCACTGTACAACTCACGACAATTGGTACGGGCTGACAGATGTTGCTTGATTGAAGAAGTGCGATTCTTAGCTCCGTTGGGTGTTGTCTCCTCCAATGTCCCGTCATCTCGCCTCCTCTTATTAGTATTATTATTATTATGTGAAGTTTTGCGTTGAAGTCGACGGATAGGTCCATTTCTTCACTTGTGCTGGACAACGGAGGCAGGAGGATAATAGATGATACGCTGTGGGAAAAAATAAAACGATCACTGTATCAGACCCAAAACAGCACGAATCAGAAGAAAAGGGGCAAAGAAGCCGCAAAAGTATAAAGACGGTGGTGGGTGAACGAATCAGTAGAGAGCATTGAGTGATGGTGTGGTGGTGTGGTGGATCAGCAACAATGGCACCATTCAAACATACAAGGTTTTTTGTTTTTTCTTTGTTTGAAGTTTTATTTTACATCGCAAACCAAACGGGCATTGATGCCCAATATTATGATGGTGATAGAATAAAAAGTGTGGCGCGATAAAGCCCAGTGCACTTGAGAAAATGAGAAAACTGTCAATAGGAAGTATTTGTACCCGTAATTACAAGTCAAGTTCGAACGAAGTAACAATCAGGGAGAAATAGGAAGATGAGCACCTATGCCAGAGGGAGGTGCTATTCGGCCATATTAACCGTAGAAAAATACTTTCAGCAATCTTTTAAACGGGGTTTGACGACGACTGGATGTGAGTTCCTGTGGCAGGGTGTTCCAAAGCTTCACGGCGGAAGCCAATGATCGGCTGTCGCCAGATGTTCGCCGGGTTAGCGGAACAACCTATTTGCAATTGTCGTTGCCACGGGTGTTACTGGGAGGTTGGAGGGCTACTCTATCTTTCAGAAGAGGGCTGATGCTGCTGGTGTAGACACAGTGCATAAGGAAACGCAGTTTGCATTTGGCACGTTCAATTACAGGAGTCAGGGAAAGGCGAGTGGATATAGGAGTGGTATGGGACGGGAAGGGCAGATCGGCTACGCAGCGAACACATCGCTTGTCGAGGACAGTGAGCTGGTGCCGCTGCTGAGCCGTAAGTGCAGAGAAGAACGCGTTTGATCCATAAAGCATATCAGGAAGTATAAGGGCAGAATTATAGAAGAGGAGTGACTGGCGTTCAGATAGCAACGGGCGGATGGTTCTCAGGGTGGTTAGCTTCTGGGAAGTTTTACGTACTATGCTGGAGACCTGCGCGTCCCACCGAAGACAGGAATCGATCTGTAGGCCCAGAAAGCGAGCAGTAGTGGTCTGGGTGAAACATTTACATGTACTTGTACTTGTTGAGAAGAAGACAGATATTGCAGTGTCATCCGTCCCTTACAGATCCTTTTCTGTCACCCGTTGACACAGAGCTCGCCACTCGGCCCTATCCACTGCAATATTCGTGCTTCTGTGCAAGCCCTCCTGACTACTCAGCTTTCCGGCATCTGCTCCAAGTCAGCAGATAGTGTACCCGGCAGGCTGGTCCTCGGCTGTCCTCTCCAGCCCTTGAAGTCCTTGCTGGTGTAGTAGCTGACCATTGTCTGGACGGCTTGTGTGCTGTCGGATAGACGGAGGACATGTCCGAATATTCTCCATCGCAACATCTTGATGGTGTGACTAATCGGCTGGCTTTCACATCGGGCGTGTAGTGCGTTATTAGATATCGTCTGAGGCCACCTGATGCCTATAAGCGACCTCAGTTGACGCCAATGGAAGGAGTCCAGTCGCTCCTGAGCTGACTTGGTAACCGCCCACGTACCAGAGTTGTACAGCAGTACAGGGACCCGGTTGCTTCGTTCACCGTACGGAGTAACAGAAGACCTCAAACGCCGGCGCCAGCAAGCCGCAGCTGCCTTCAACACACTTGTCTACCTGTGGATGCGGAGACAAGTTATCTCTGAAGCAACCCACCTGAGGTTGTTTGATGCATTTGTGCTATCTATTGTTATCTACAACTGTGGCGTGTGGGTGCTTTCATCCCGGGTTGCTACAGCAATGGATGCGTTCCACAGAAAGCAGCTCCGCCGTCTATTAGGGATATCTTACCCGGAAATTATCTCCAACACAGACATATAATACCCGCTGCAATGCCGATCCAATATCCGTACTAAGCAGAAGAGCACGGTGGAAACTGTTTGGTCATATTCTACGCCTCCCTGAAGCAACTCCAGCGCAGGTGAGCATGACAGCGTATTTCCAGCGACAGAATCGGGGCTGGCTCGAACGCCCGCGCAGCACCCTACCAGTGGTGATAGACAACGAATTAGCCAAGGCAACGTCCATGCGTCTCCGGAATCTGAAGGACCTGGAGACACTGCGATTTGTGGCTCGGAACAGGCAATTATTTAACCATATAATCACACAGGTCACATTGTAGAGTGCAGATCACCTAGTGCTTTCAACAATAACAACGTACTTCCACATTATGGGAATTTGGTATAACCCCACACCCGTCATTGTTGAATATTCGATAAAAGCGTGGATTTCCCCAACAGTATAATTATTTTCATTTTGTTGTTATCCTCTCCCATGCCGTTGTACATAAGCGGCTTGCCGCGGATATGTCAATACTACTGCTACAGGGATGATGACGGCTTGGTATAGCCGTAGGCGAAGCGTTTCGCTGACCTGCTGGCCTCGTTTCCAGAGGTTCCACAGGCCCCGAAAGGCAGCTGTCGCCAGTTGCTTCCTCCTCAGCACATCCTCATCATCACCAATCAGACTTCCAAGTTTTCGTGTTGATCTCCATTCTTCTTTGTTGCGATCATTGAGTCTAGTGATCTCTGTGTACTCCGTTTTGTCATGATTCATGTTGAGCGACCATTGCACCAGGGTAGAACTCGCCGTAGCTTCTAGCTGGGAGAGCCACCGCCGACTGGTGCTCACAAAATCTGCGTCGTCAGCATAGATTAGCTTAAACTGCAGGTGAAGATCAGCATGGGGTCTGGGGGCTGCTTCCTTTCTCAGTTGCCGCAACGCTGCTTCCAGATATACCGTGAACAGGACCGGTGACAAGGAGTCACCCTGCGGTGTGCCAATAGTTGTTGGAAATGTTAGTGATGACGTTTTACCAAGGCGGACATGGAGCTTTGTTCCCGAGAGTAGGTATTGTATCAGACGCAGTTCATCCCCGTGCACGACTTCCTTTAGTACACTCATCAGTTGGTCACATCTGATAGTGTCAAATGCCTTTAATAGGTCGATTCCGAGGATGTGAATGTCCCAGTGAAAGCGTTGGGGTTTGGCAGCCAGCCATTTGGGCGCCCATACGACATCGCACATTGACCGTCCACTCCGGAAACCGCTATGGGTCTCAGCTAGAAACTCCTCCACTTTCGGTCTGATCCTTGCAAGGGTTATGAGATATAGTTCTTTCCTGAGCGATGTAAGTAGCACTATGGGCCGGAGATTGGACGATGGTCCAAGAGGTTTATCGGGCTTTTGAAGTGGGATGAGGATTCCTCCACCTACTTCCACTGACTGATGATGGCTAAATATACCATTGATAACTGAGGAAAGGGTAGAAGCCATGGCGTCTCCTCCATACTTGAGCAATTCAGCTGGGGTTAGTATGGCTATGGTTATTGCTCTAATAATTAAAAAAATGGGTAACAGTATTTAAGTCAATAAAACTAGCTGAACCGACATTTGTGTACTTTATTCATGCAATGTAAAAACGGTGAAGACGATGTGCAATAAAACGATGAAAATATGAAGAAATGGTGTAGGAAAAAAAAGCGGCTTTGGCTGAGGTGGTGCCGCTTGCGGTCCCGGTCCCACTGCCTCCTCCTGATCCTCCACCATCGGTTCTTGCGGCGGTGGAGCTTGCCAGTGGGAGACCGCGAGCAACACTGACAGCTGCATTAACACTACAAATGCCGACTCAAAAAGACCCACCTTGCATATCAGTAGCTCCCACACCAACACCAACAACGCAATATACAGCAACCACAACTAATCCACCATCCAAGCCCACAATTGAAAGACCAAGACGATCAACAGCCAACTACAACAGAAGCTACGCACTCAGCGGACAAGGGCGAAAGGAGGGATGTGATAGCAGGGTGACGGCCGAGTTGACTTCAATGGACCCGGTCAGGCGGGATGGACGAGACAGAGAGAGTACAGAGGAAGCGGAGGATGGAGCGGACGGCGGAAGGAGCAGTGAGTCGGAGAGCAGTGATGGGAGTGATGGTGAGAATGCCGGTGAGAGTGTTAGTGTTGTGCGTAGGTTTCGTGGTAGCAAGTCTTCAGTGTACAATCATCTGCTAGCTAGTCCTGATTGTTGCAATTCGTATTCCGACTCTTCGTTCACTGTATTGTGCCGTGGTCGTCATGGTTATGGACTACAGTTAAAAGTGTTGGAAGCTATCTATCAGCGTCTGTACAAGCCTAATTTGTGTGTACAGAAAGATAGTATAATTGGGTTGAAATTGTTTAAGTAACGTGTCGTGTTTAGTGCGGCCAAGCTTGGCCGTTAATGTTCTAGGTGTAATGTACTGCTGTTATGTGTTATCACGTTGTCTTTCCTTCCTTTCTCCTTTGTTCATTTCTCGCTTTGATTGTTAAAATTCACACTTGTAAATTTCACTGTTGTTGCTCTTAGTGTTATTTCTGTAACTTAGATTTTCTATAATAGTTCAATTTTTGTTTCAGTGTCCTTTAGTACAACGACGATTCCTGATGAGTGTTGTACGAAAACTTGTTTGAATCCATATATTTTTTTCCTACACCATTTCTTCATATTTTCATCGTTTTATTGCACATCGTCTTCACCGTTTTTACTTTGCATGAATAAAGTACACAAATGTCGGTTCAGCTAGTTTTATTGATTGCGGTTATCAAATTATTGTCTCCTCGCCGTGTGTTTAAGTATTTAAGTCTGTTATAGTTGATGTTCAGTCATTGTGGAAGGGAAGGTGGAGCTACGGGAGAGATGAACTGATTTTTTGCAGGGTGTGGGTGACATCGGTTGGACGAGTATGACGATTACGAAGACTGGTGAACATGATAATTTTCAAAGGTAACTCAAACTAATTTGGCAATGAAAAAATCTTTTTACAAAAGAAATTAACTAATGAATAGAAGGAGTCATGTTTTCTCTTTCCATGTTGATCTCTAGCATGCATGGTCATCTTGGTATGGGGATACTCATGTATTTTGTTGTACTAATGGCCACTTGCAAGTACGAAAAGGCACAATTTTCCGAACTTTAAGGCTCCACAAGTACAAGAAAGTGAGTATGTATCCCCGCGTGCCAAAGCATTTACATATATGAGGATTTCGCGAGCACAATGCGAGAATCCTTGAAAGCATAAATCCATGATTTCGCGAGCATAATCCGCCAAAGCCTACACTCACATCCAAAATTGCGCATGTCACGTTGCAATGCGAGATTTCAACGCCATAGAGGACCATCTCAGCTCAATGATCACGGTGAAAAAAGCCCATTCTGCACACGTTTCTTCTCACGTTGGAAATTGAAAAAACCCTGAACCGTAAACTCTCTATTTCAGCGCATTGTACACATTGCGATGCAAGCAGTGTCCACAAAATGAGACACGTACAAGTATGTACACATGGAATGGGGGGGGGGGGGGGTGCTGGGCATACTGCACGATACATGTATGCGTAACAGGGATGCCACTTGTCTCACATCTTTTCTTGACCGAACTGTTTACATTGAAGCCAAGAGAAGGCAGTGAGAGGAGCACACAGACTATCCATGCAGCCACTGCACTAGTGTTTAGGAATACATGTCTGAAGTCACATTACCAATGATTTATGAATACATGAGCAATGTGACCATGACCAATGAGAATGTACCCAGTGTGATGACAGTGCTCAATATCGGAGGTACAGAGTAATACAGAACAGAACAACAAGGACAATCAAGGTTTGTTTGCTGCGACTTCAAGTTTCATGCTGTCGCAATTATCAGGCAACAGTTGCGTTCTGTTCTGACTAATGATTATAAAGTCAACCCTGTTAACGATATATGTGTAGCAGTCAAACAAACATATACATACACACACACACACATACACACATACACACACACACACATAAACACACATCTTTTCACCTTTTGACGCCCAACGCCGAAGGCAATGATAGCGATGCTACTGCAGAAACTATGGTAACTTGTGCTGAGATTGCACCATTCAACAGCTTGCAAGGCTGAAGAATTGACCATCACTATTCAACTTGGTCTACATCACACTGCTATGAAATTCCGTGTATGCCATCTGAAGTAAAGGCATAAATTGGAAAGGCTTTCTGTCTGAAGCCTTTCCATACTGGTGCTCGATGTTTCAGTTTGGTGACACGAGAATGTCACGAGAATTAGTGTACCGCTGAGTGTACCGTTATACACGTGGTCGACACTTTGTTGACACTTTGTTGATACTTTGTTGATACTAGCTAGATCTAGCTTTGCTTTACATTTCTGTTTCTTTTCCTGGTGCGTGCTTGTGGCATTGAAGCCGAGACCTTTGGTCGGTGGAGCCCCTGGTACCTCACCATCACTGCTGCCCAGTGCAGCCCCTGCTCAGTAGCTGTTTGTTTTTGTCCACATAATTATTTATTTTACGAGTTGGGTTTGTGAATAATAGTAAAAAAAAATTAAAAAAATACTTTGTTGACACGTGACCCCATTACCGCCCTACCAAGACTAGTGCCTTTGGCAATCGCTAGCTGAAGCTGTGGACTGGTTTGAAACAACATGCTGACCCCGCGACCCCAATCTACCTGGAGGAGTTCCGCAATTTGCTACTTCGTACTGACTGCGTGTCCGGCACCGGCCCCGCAATCTGCTCCAGGGAGCTCAATAGGGCTCCGTAATCTGCTCCATCTCCGCCATCGCCTATCTACTGCGCATAAGTAGACCCAGGAATGAACTTACTGGAAGGAATGTGTGCAATGTGGAAGACGAGTACGAAGAATCGTGGGAATCGGGCGACAATGGCTGGGATGTAAGTCCAACATTGCTGTTGCTATAGTTACCACTGCCTGTTTACAAGGGAGTCATGTACATGTATGTTGCCGTTTTGCCTTTTCCCATGTTCTCCATCGACTGTACTCCCAGGACTAAACTTACGGAAGGAGTATTAAATTTCGCAAGATGGAAGAAGAAGAAGAAGAAGCGTGGGAATCCGACGGCAATGCCTGGAATGTAAGCCCAACATTTCTGGAACCAGAGTGGCCACTACTTGTTTATAAGGACTGCATGTGTGTTGCCTTTTTGCCTTTTACCATGTTCTCCTTCGACTGTACTGGTCTGGTGAACGCTCTCACGTGTGTTGCACTTTTCAGGCAGTAGAAGGGGGGGGGGGGAGTGTGCAGCACATGCTGGCATCCATGAATGCAGGGAGGAACTAGGCAAATGTCCGACCCTTCCTCTTACTCCAAGAAAAAGCAGATTTACCATACTGCAGTACCCGGAAGGGCGCGTTTGCCCAGGCTTTGGGGCAATGTTATGTGACCAGGATATGCAACTTAGGGTAACACCACCACTGGTACAAGGTATCACAGTGTAATGGTACCGTAACTTTGTTACTACACGAAGCTACTTACGTGGAATATCCAACATTGGAGTTCATCGACGGCCATGTAATAAATAATGGCCTATGCCTATGGACCAGAGTTCCCAGCTGCATCCACATGTAGGTAGGGATCTCAGCACGTGAACTGCGCAGCCAGTTTGCGTAGGTGAGATTTTCAATCCCAAACGCGTCCAGTGCAGAAACCGTGAAAAGAACATTTTTCCGAAATATATCAAGTTGAAGAAGACCGTAGAAATGGCTCAATGTTGCGTCTAAGAATGCACGTTCTACGGCCATCTCCAAGCTACCTATCTCCCAGACACATATTTCACTCTTGGACGCAGCGTGAAAACCTCTTCTTTTGAGAGCGATGTCTTCCCTCTGAGTGTTAATGGTGGCGATGTTCACGATGGCTGATGCACTGAAAATCGAAGTTAGGACAATCTAACAGGAGAAAACGTCTCAATTTTTATCTGAATCTTCTCTGAAGTGACTTCTTACCCCATGGCAAATTATCGGAAAATCGACCGGGGCGATATCGCCTTGGCCACGCTGTCCTTCGGCAGGAATCACAAAGTATGTTCGAACAACGATGAAAATGATGATTCCGCCAGTGTCGAAAATCGGCCGTCGGCATTTTTACAGCTGTGTCCACGAGCTGCACTCGAAACTCGATGACGCAATGTATGCGCAAACACCCTGCGCATTGCACGCGATGAGATCCCTAATGTAGGAAACTCATGCTACAGGTGCGTTCGGGTCCCGTCATTCGCGATTTATGTGGATAAGTTCACGTTTGGGGGACAATGCGCCAGTTGTAATTTCTTACTTTTACAATGGGGCAGCACCGGTAAAGGTTTTTCAGAACAGCTCACAGAGAGGTTTTTATATGCATAATGTACATGTATACTCACTGTGAAAACGCTCAACACGTTGCCGTTCAAGATTTTATGTATGAGAACACAGAGGTGGTACTTATGTCGAGTGGAAAGGGGACTGATCTTGGCAATTCCGCTAGTCTTTACGAAATTGCCAAGATCAGTCCCCTTTCCACTCGACATAAGTACCACCTCTGTGTTCTCATACATAAAATATTACTAAATAAAATACCCTTGCATATGCAGGCTTATAATTGGTTCTCCGAAACACGGAACACCCGGAACTCACTCAGTCTCCCACGCGCTGCCTCCACCCTATTCACTAGATCCCCGATCTTTGCTGGCTATGTGTTTTGGGCAACATTACCAACGCAGGCCAAGACCAGCACGTCGATGGATAATTTTGTTGCTAAAATCTCTGCTCAATTATAGGTTTCATGTATATCCTGCTGGTTTGTCTCCTCCTTTGCCTTCTTTGCCTCTTATTTGTATTCTTTTATCTGTTTTACTGCTGTGGTTGGCTTTCACCCTTGTCTCAGTTTTATTGGCCGTCATCATGATGTGCCATGAGATAATGATATAAATACAAAAAAAAAAAAAAGAACCTTAAGTGTGTTCTCCTTGTACTTGTAAGTGTGATGACTTTAGTGTCTCCAAGAAAACGGTTTTGAAAACAACAACGTAATCTTAAGAGAAACATCGCTATTCGTCAGAACGATAGATGACTGAAAACGCATGGTCAGAATGATTCTAGTCCGAAATAATATGCATGTACTTGCACACATCCACAAGCACTAGGTTCCAGTATTAATGCATCCAGTTTGTAGTTGGCTTTCCCCAAATCGGCCCGTTGGCTTAAAAATTGGTGAGATATTGTAAGATTTGGTAGATTTACGGCAACAACACACTAGTGTGACTAGACTACAAGTACTGAAGTAGAGAACTCGAGCGGTCATGCTTGCAGCAACATCATTCCTTCATAAACGCACTTTGCAGCAACATTTTTTTAATTTGGTAGATTTTAGGCAATGTTCAAACGAGCCCTCCAAAATCGGCGAATTTTGGTAGATGTTAGGCGATTGGTTTGGTTTGGTTTTTATTATTTCAGTTCGTTGCCTCAACGGTACAAAGTACAAATATCAAGAGGGACAAACGAAAAGAGAGAATAAAACAGAGCAGAGAGGAAGATGCAACTGAAAGGAAAGAAAAAACGGAGAGAAATGGAGAAGGGCTGTGGACTGGGTGGATTCATGAACCATTACTAGAGCTGTTCAATGCATGAATAGAAGGGGCAAGCCCGTCGATTTTCACGCGATTTTCACGCGATTTTCAAAGGAGCCCTCCAAAATCGGCGAAAGGCTTAGCAATTTTTCGATAGGTCTCGTTTTTTGGCGAATTTTTCGGTTGGTCGATTTGGGGAAAGCCTAGATAGATCGGTTGTGTGCTGACAATAGCCATTGGCGAGTAATGATCGAACAATTGGCAGATTCTGCTCGAAAATCATTGAAAATAGCGGAACCATACAAACCTTATGTCAGGCACTTCCCTGCTTCATTCCTTTACCAACATACTTTTGAACATGCATAAAACATTCCTGGAAATGACTAAATTTTGCTAACTGCCGGCATTATCCACCTAGTGCTAGTTGACAATCATTACTCTTTTCTCATTAACTCTGGTGGAAAAAGTCCTCCAGTGACGTCTACATGAAAAGAAGATCCTCACTGATGTAAGAACCCAAACGTTGTAACCTTAATGCTGCCAATCTTTTTATCCTGGACGGGGTTATGAGTCACGTACTGTAGTGTGATGAGCAAACTTGTAGTGGTAGAATCATTTCCAAAAATCCACAACAGAGGCCGGGGATTTAAGTGTGAGTCCGCTCAATAGCCAATAGACTCACGTCCTCAACATTCCTTGAGAGGCTTTTCCCCTCTCCCTGACAGACCCATGTGACTAGATACTGGCAGGGAGCTAGTACCGTATGTGTGCGGTATGTGTATGCGCATGAACGCGTGGCTTCTCTGCCTCTGTCTTTTAAGGCTACTCATACTTCATTTCGTGTAGGGGAAATTCATTGCGCGACCTTCGCGCTATGGCTTTCCCGTATGCGACGCGTTTCCCGTACTTGAAATGAAGTATGAATTGGTTTTAAGTCTCTAGCTCTCCCTTTGTATCAGTCTGTCTTCGTTTCTCTCTCTTCAAGAAACCAGACATGGTTTTGTTATAGATATCAGAAATGTAAAGTACAAAACATGCAGACAAGCATTAGTATCAGGTGCTCACTGAACAGCTTCTTGAACATATGGTACTCCGACTATGGAAACCTTGCATGATGCAACTCCACAAGCCCCCCCCCCCCTCCCCCTCCAACCCCCCCCCCCCAACCCTCGTCCTCAAGGCATACAGTCATAACAATCCAAACACACCTAATAAACAAATCCGTTGATCCCCGAGCTGCAGAAACTGCTCAATGTCAGAAACAGACATTAGAACATAGCAGACTCAGGGGAGGATGCACAATCAAAAATAGTTTTCATTGAGGTCATAATTCACATTCCTGCTGTGGACGCATCAAGGAAAGAATGGGTAAGTTTGGACGTGACTATAGAGGTAAGAGTAATATTCCCTTAACCAATCTGGGTATATATTACAGGGGATGAGGCAGAGTACAACTAGACAGATACTTGACAACCAGAGAGATGTGAAAACAAAGATTATCAACTTTCTGACGATAGAAAGAAAGTGAAAAGCAGTACAATTTGCATACTGTAGTTATCATCAGTGATTGACTGTAGTTAGAAACCTACTACACTCACACACTCATATCCAGTGTGTACAGAGCAGTAGGAGTATCAGATCCACCTACACTGAGTACCAGGGTACTGCCAAGCAGTGTGAGAGATGGGTTGTAAAAACTCTTCTGTGGCATAGCTGGTAGTGGATAGACCTGTCCAGATGAAATATCGTGTACAACACACTCAGCAGAGGCATTGTTGGGGCAAATAACCATGCAATGGTCAGACAGTGCGCATGCTGCACCAAACTTCAGCTTTACCGTGGACTGGTGGACACCCACCTACCATCATGGTGTTTGAGAAAACAACCAGTAGGACCACCAACTAAGTACAGTGAATCAGGGAATGGGACAAGTGATGCACTGGTGCATGGTAGTGGCAATGAAGGCAATACTAGGCTAGCATTGGATGGTGAAGAAGAGCTCCACTGCTGGCTACCTAGAGAATAGGTACTGACATGATTGTGATGTGTTTCATCATGCTTGCCACCATATAGAGAAATAGCATCAGCACCTACATGTAGAGTACACCAGCCATGGAGACAGTGCGAGACGTCCGTAAGTTTGCTCCACTGTCCACCATCACCACCACTGCGGCCGCCATCACCGTTATCTGGTGTGTCACAGTACTGCAGAATAGAGTGCACCCATCGGTTGGTGCTCTTAGGGAGCGTTACACAGTACATGTACAGCATACCACCATGAGATGCCAGTGATGGGGCAGTCAGCTTACTGTATTCACTTGGTAGGTCAATACTGTGCCATGTCTGCAAGTCTGATGTCTCCATCATCTTGGTGATGTTCACACCATCATACCACACAGCAACCAGTTTGTCACTGTACGTGGCAAGCCTGGCATGGTTGCCATGCTGCTGTACTTCTGACTTGTTCCACTGCGTAATCAAAGAAAACCACATACCGGATAACACACAGGCACAAAATAAACATCAACAGACACACACACACATGCTCACACACTCACACACACACACACACGCACACGCACACACACACACACACACACACACACACACACACACACGCGTGCACACACACACACACACACCACAAACACATGCACACACGCAAACACACACACACGCAAACACACACACACACGCACAGATACAAACCGCACATAATAAGATACATAAACAGAAATGACTACAAATCTACTCTAATGTACATACAAGGTGATCATTGCAGAAGATAGGCAGGGAGGCACAGTCCGTTGGTATTAGACCATGATGTAGAAATGAGAGGTACCCGGTTCAAGTCCTGATTGGAAGCGGAAGGATTTTTCCAGCTGTACTGCGACCCATAGTGAATTGGGTCACCAGTAGCCTTTGGCAGGTAGTGTTGGCTGAATATTTTACAGAGGTTGGTGCTAGAGGCCGAGTTTCCAACATACGTAGGAACTCCACAACCATCAAGGATCACGGTGCAGATGCATCCCCTGAAGAGTCGGGAGGAGAGCACATCACACCCACCATTATAGTGGTCAAAGATGTAGAATCTCATTCGCTGCATCCATGCTTCTCTCGGGGCCAGGCCAGGAGTTCCCAATTAACCATGGGTCTCAGCACGGCTGGAAAAATCCTTCTGTTTCCAAACATGAGTTGCAGCTATTACAGTAAAACCTGGTGTAAGTGACCTCTGGGTTAGCGAACACCTGCTCTTAACCACCGTTTTTACATGCACTGACAGTTCTACACAGACTCTGCGGGACCTGGTAAAGACCACCAGGTTTTTTTTGGGGATAGTTTTTGGGCATTACACCTAGGGCTGAGTCGGGTGGCATTTTCTTCGGGTATCGGGTTCGGGTAGTTTTCCACGGGTAGCACGGGCACCCAATCAGGTAATGTTTCCATGGTAACACCACCATGCACCCCTTCCCTTATACACTGAGTGCGTTCGATTATGCCCGCGAACCGTCATGAATCGCCCCTGGCTATTCACATCACCCGATGTGAATAGTGAATAGGGTGAATGGATTCCGAATCGATTCCAGAGCTGATGACATGAAATTAAACGGCGAGATTCCATTCAAGAATCGAGTCGCGGGCATAATCAAACGCACTCACTGGGTAGACATGAGAAGTATTGCCATGATTACATGAATTTGTACACGTGCACTGTACATGATGTCATCTGCGACTTCCGATTATCAGGTACTATCCTGTACCCGTCTACCCGAGGTCCTCACGGGTAGCACCGGTACCTGACTACCCATGCACACCACTAATTGTACCCGGGAAAGATATACATACTATCCAGACTTGTTTTAAAGTGCTTCGAAGTATCTGGTATTGAAACTTGCCTAAAATTGCTACCCCTAAGTGTGAAAACACAACGGACTCATCCAATCTTACCTTTCTGCGTATCCTTATGTTTGCAATCTGTGTTGGTGTTGGCATGGCAGGTAAGACATGATATCCTCTACCAACGGATGAAACAGCTGTGCTTACAGCTGCTGTGGCCTGTGCCTAAAAACAGCAGAGAGGCACAATCAAGAGAGAAGGAATCACATAGAAATGAGTTATGAAGCAACTATCCACGACTAACAAGTTGATACAGGGCCGTAGCAGGCGGTCCGGCAGGTCCGGCAGCTGCCGGACCAATATTCGACCAAAAAAAAAAAAAAAAAAAAAAAAAAAAAAAAAAAAAAAAAAAAAGCGGAACCTCACAGATGTGAGCAGCCCAGGATGTCCACCCGGTACCATTGATGAGGATGTGTGCAATGAGTAGCATAGAGGTAGTACATAGTAGTGCCGGTAGTACATGTAGATGTACCGTAAAGTCCGGAGCAAACGCCCACTTCGCAGCAAACGCCCACCCCAGCGGGTCCATACTCTTTTCGTCTTTTTCAGGTCAATATAGTTGTAAACAACTGGCATGAAGGTCGAATGCGTACGAGAACGACTGTAATGCCTACAAACTGCCTATGCCCTACCAGGAGGCTGTGCAAAAGCGATTGTCATTATCTTCCTGCACAGAAATAACTTCTGTCGAGATTTCCTTTCATTCAATAAATGTGGTAGTTCGTTCTCCATGTGGTACGAGTAATGCCGCATAAATTTGTGCAGTGCCACGATATCGCGCTGTCAGGAACAATAATTGTTCTGATGAAGCGTCAGTCAACGGCTTGACTGGTCCCAATATTGCAGTTGCAAGTCGAACAGGGTATGTAACAGAAGCTACACCTACAACGTCGCTGCTAACTTGTTGAAAACTCCGAAGTGCCAACAAAAACATTTGCCTTTGGGCGCTATGTTATCTCGAAATGATGGCTTGAAACACCGTCAGAAGTGTATTCGGTACCTTGTTATTCGGAAGAAAACCCGTTCGGATTTGCGGAATAAAACAACCATCATTATAAAATCACTACGAGCTAGCTAGCTCGTGGCTATAGCGCTAGTGCACAAAGAGATTTTGAAACCAGGAAAGTGGACATAGTTTACCGTAGCAAAATGCTCTTCCCGCTACGGTGTGAGATGCACTTTCGTACAGTAGTGGTGACAGTGCATGGGGTCAGTGTGTACAGGCCAGCAGATCTTGCAAAAATGGGGTGGGCGTTTGCTCCGGACTTTACGGTACATGTCATCAGGAGTTATGACCCTGCTGAAGGTCATGTGGACAGTCATGCCTGTGAATGTTCCTACTCTGTACTTCCTGAAATGATTGTATTGATTATTTTCTTCCTCCAATTCTTTCTAGATAGAGTTTGCACCAAAGATTTTCCATTGCAATATCCTTTCTCCTCCTTCAAAGGTCCATTCTGGTTCTTTTATCACATGCATTTAAATACGGTTGCTATGCCTTCATAGGCTTCAACACGTTCTGTTTGGATGGACACAACATGCTGATGCCCCTTTTCCTGACTCATGCCAAACGTCTTTCTTCCTTTTCTCGCCCTATGTCACTCTGCATGGTCACGATTACATGCATGTACATGTACAATCAAGAGTACACGGGGGGTTATGTACTCTTGATACAATGTATGTACTTCGAAGCAGGGAGCCCTACACATACCGGGAGGTAACACGGGCACAGAAACTGTGCATGACGTTTGACTCATTCAAAAAAAAAGTAGCTGAGAGTTCTCATCACACATCAGTACAGATATTGATTGAGATATTGATGAAAAGACTTCAAAAGAGTTAATCGATGCTGAATATCGTTTGTGAGAGTCATCTTATCATAATGCTGGCTTGCTGTGACACTTCAATATGGCCCTGAGTGGTCATTGACGCAAGTAGGATGGCGGCCAATGTTTCCCAGGCTCAGCGTTGTGTATGTGTAGGGCTCTCTGCTTCGAAGTACAATCATGTACATTTTGTACATGTACCGGCATATGTATGAGTGTGGGCTCGGGGAGGGGGGGGGGGGGGGGAGCATCGAAGTCGGATCTTGCCGGACCAACCAAAATGGGGCTGCTACGGGCCTGTGATAAGCAGTCAGAAAGTGCTATAACAGGGTACAAAACTGACAGGCCACTGAGACATTAGATTAACCACCTGAGGCCTAGCTCTAACACATCTCCAGAACGCACACCAACAGCCTCAACACACAGGGCGAACACCGCCAAAGCGAACAAAGAGCGAAAGAGGAGTGCCTCGAATTGTAGTTATACCGCATTGTCATGTTATTAACTGGTGTCGTTAGCGTCCTGTAATGGTCGGCATTCTTTGTTGCCATGGGACTTAGCTTGTATATATTTTCTCTGCGCTAACCTTCCCCTCATTGGTCCTTCCATAACTTTGAACCATCCCAGCCGGAAGAGTGTTGGTTTGCACACTGGATATGTGTTCTAGGTCTCAGGTCGTGCTAGTTGCACTGGAAACTATGGACCAAACTGCACCAAACTGTCACAGTGAGTCAATTAGGGACACGCTGGGACAAAAAGGAACCACATTTGGGCAAAATAGCATATTTAGCCTAGTGCGGATAGCTTGGTCGCTACCGACATTGACTCTGTTGGATATCGTACAACAGAGGTATGTCGTTTAACTTACTCTAGTTACTGTAGGAGAGCCAGTCACGGCAGGGGCAGTGGCTGAAGCTGAACTTGACTGGCTGTCTTGTGCAGCAATGGGACTAGAAACAGGTACCTGCAGTTTATAACACCGGCACAGACACACCAACACACACACACACCCACACTGTACTGTACTTGTTGCTCACTGCCAAAACTGGTCACGTGAGTCCCCCCGGGAGAGGGGAGAGAGACTCAAAAGGAATCTTGGAAAGATGACTCAACTGGTTATTGAACCGCCCAACGGCCGACACCCCCTGAAATCCCCAAAACTCTGGGTGGACTTGAAAATGATCCGACTTATGGGCTCACCACACCTCAGTAAGTGGGTGAGGACAAGGTGCAGAAAAAGGATTGACGGCATCAGGGTATCCGTCCTGGGATCCAACTGCAGTTACCCCGGCCCCCAGTGAAGGTAATATTTGCTACTAGTGTGAGTGGCTAAATCAGAGTGGATCTGATAAAAGCTTCACTAGCACCATTGATTACACAAGAGTTAATCTAGCCAGAAGCAGTCCATGGTTAACAGGTATGTATACTTCAAATAGAAAGTACATGAACCCTGGAACCAACAAAGGTGGCAGGTACAACATTACACCTTCAAGCAGCCGAGCCTGTTGGCAACAGACCCTAAACACAATGAGGCATACGTGTACCTACCAACCGAACTAGCTGGCACCACCCACACACACAAACATGCACAACCACACACACACAAATACGCACACAAACAGAAAAACAAATGGTTTGTTACCTTAAATAATACAATAACATTCTGGATTTATTATGTTCACTTAAAAGTTTGATACCCGACAGTGACCGGATATCGGAGTGGATTCTAGAGGATACCCGGTTATGTGAAAGTTGTATTGGTATAATTATAGGGTGGTGCATGTCAGGGATGGCATTATGAATTTTTACTGCTAAACTGGCAATCAGGGTGAGGGGTTACATGGGGGATGCTAAAGACCAGTTGACATTCGACAGCGCGAGGCGTAACACGCCTTTAGAAGCAACAGGACACTCATGATGCTGATTGGCGACGTCCAATGTGATTGTCAGAAACGAGAATGCAAACAGGCTACCATACAAACCGGGAAGAGTAGTACAATTTCCCGGCTAACATGGAATCATACGAGAAAAATCATCAAGATCAGGGCGAAAATCATCTGGTGTGAAATCCGTTGTCACACAGGATTCTGACAAATCTGCTACGATTTTCTTATGATACGATTTTTCGACCAAGTATCGCAGGATCGATATTTGACCCAAAGGTGGGCTGACTTTTAGTGCTTTCACATGTTGGAGCGGGCCTCCAACAAGGAATTTCACCATGACAGCAGAGAGAGTCGATGCAGATTGTGAACTAGCCCTTTCATGCTTTTGACCCTGTAGCTTGTGTATATAGAAGCGATCACATCTCCGCTCTGATGTCTACCACTCTCTAGTGTGGCTGTGTAAAACTTGTATGTATGTGCACAGACAGCCATACAAGTGAATTAGGTCACTGTTCAGTTGTGTGTGTGAACAGGTAGTCACACTGGTCCCACACAGTTCACCGATTTCATGTCGGAGTCCATGTAGAAGCATGGGCTGATAAATCGGACTAGTGTGAAACCGGCAGTACAGAGAAAAAATGTTGCGCAACTTACCGTAGCTGTTGTAACAGAGGCAGTGGCAGAAGCAGAACTTGACAGGCTTTCTGGCGCACTGGTAGGCATAACCTGCGGCTGATGGAAATACACGCACACACACACACACACACACACACACACACACACACACACACACACATTATGAGAGTGTGTGCACATGCCGACAGGCACGCATACATTCATACACGCGAACCAAAAAAAACATCAACCCCAGCAGTTGGTCGTACATCAATCTCCTTCAAGTCAAGTTACAGAATAGTTCAATACACTATGGTCAAGCCCGCCATAGTAGGGCTTGAAAGTGATGACATCAAAACGGCCAGGAAGTAGTAAGTTCACATCAGATTTATACTTTTGGATCCACTAAGGTGTGACTTTGCTATTGTCTACAGTGTGTGGGTGCATAGCAACCCACTCATGTCGTATTCAGGTGTGTCTTTTTCTTAGCCACCAGTTGTCACCCCACCCCCATTAGCCAACCCAGTCAATTTCAACGGCTATATCACCTTGCTGTGTGTAAGACTGCTTGCAATGTGCTTGGATCCATACAAAATCTGGATCCATAGGGATCCAGTTTTAATTTTTTAAATTGTTACTAAGCTGTGACGTAGCATTTTCAAGCCCCCTTGTAAACCTGATTGCAGCCACAGATTGCAGTTGTCTGACTTCCTAATCCTCCAAAATAAGCAGTGTTATAGGCAGAACGAAAATGAAGGGGGGCTGGGGTGCGGATCGTCTGACCTACAATTTTGTGAGTTTTACCGCCATCTTGTGCCTCCATTCTCTGCTGTGCTAGCACAGGATGTGTAATTATAATGCATATAAAAAGGTGGCGATCGCACTCTGAAGGTTGGAGCATTCTCTCTGAAAGGGGGCAGTCAAAAAGTGAAAGAGGGTGTAGCGCCGCGCTATGTCGCTTTATCGAGAACCCCGAGAAATCCAGCAGGCCCTCATGTTTGGGTTGGTGTCCACTGTACAAACTTCATCATCCACCAAAACGCAAGCTCCGGTGTGGGATCATCCAACTTTTCTACAATTAACGCCAAAGTGGTTTCCACTATCTGGTTTAGTAATGCCTAGCATGGCCTTCGGACTAGCTGGTTTGTGGGCAAAAACATTGCGGATGACAATGTATCGATCCATGAACAACACTGACTGACATTGCTATCCAATATTCATGAGGTGCTTGTTACACTGGAAACTATGCACCAAACTGCACCAAACTGTCACAGTGGGTCAATGGGACACAATCTGGGATGAAGAGAGGAGCCACATATGGGCAAAATAATAGCAAATTTGGCCTCGTGCGGATATTTTGGTCGTTAAACGACATTGAATCCTAATGTTCGATAACTTTAGCTGTGTTCACAACTGGCGCGTGTACGCAAGAAACCACTCGTTCGTGCGTATTTTGCTGGCTTTTGGGGCGCCATGCGTACAGAAACACACCGAAATGGAAATTTCGACATGTTGGAATTTTCGGCGCGTATCAGGCGTGTACCAGCGTACATGCCAATCACTTTGACTGGTGGGGTCAAAACATTAGTACTCGAAGGTGTCGCACACGCTAAATACGACTCGGGTTGCTGTTTTTTTGTGAAAGCCTGAGGGCACGCATTAACCGCAAGTGTACCGCCTACACTCGCCAGTTGGGAACACAGCTTTACGATATAGGCTATGTCGTTCAACTTACTCCCGTTGCTGTAGGAGAGGCAGGGGCAGGGGCAGTGGCAGAAGCTAAACTTGAGCGGCTGTTTTGTGCAGCAATGGGACTAGTGACAGGTTCCTGCAGTTTATCACACCGGCACACCCCCCCCCCCCCACACACACGCACACGCGCGCGTGCGCACACACCCACACACCCACCCACACACACACAAACAAACGAAAAGTTCATTCGCATGATTATACAAGTAAATAACACAATAACATGCTGGATATATGTTCACTTAAAAGTTTGATACCCGACAGTGACTGGATATCGGAGTGGATTCTAGAGGATATCTGGTTATGTGAAAGTGGTATTGGTATAATTATAGGGTGGTGCATGTCAGGGAGGGCATTATGATTTTTTACTGTTAAACTGGCAATCAGGGTGAGAGGTGACATGCGGGATGCTTATTCTAAGACTCGGTCACATTCGACGGGGCGTGACATGATAAGCCTTTAGGAACGACACGCGCCTCGTGACGCTGATTGACGGGCTTCCAATGTGATTGTCAGAAACGGGAATGCAACCGTGCTATCGTACAAACTGGGAAGGGTAGGGCAATTTCCCAGCTGACATGGAATCATACGAGAAAAACCAACAAGATCAAGGCGAAAATCACCTGGTGTGAACTCCGTTGTCACACAGGATTCTGACAAATCTGCTACGATTTTCTTATGATACGATTTTTTGACCAAGCATCGCAGGGTCAATATTTGACCCAAAGGTGGGCTGACCTTTAGTGCTTTCACATGTTGGAGCGGGCCTCCAACAAGAAATTTCACCATGACAGCAGAGAGAGTCAGTGCAGATTGTAAACTAGCCCTTTCATGCTTTTGCCCCTGTAGCTTGTGTGTATAGAAATGATCACATCTCCGCTCTGACGTCTACCACTCTCTAGTGTGGCTGTGCACAACTTGTATGTGCGTACACAGTCAGGTCTACAAGTGAAATACCTCACTGTTGAGTGTGTGATCAGGTAGTTTGACTCATCCGACAAAGTCAGCAGATTTCATGTCAGAGGCGGTGTCGAAGCATTGGACGATAAACTGGCCTAGTGTGAAACCAGCATTACAGACAAAAAATGTTGTTCAACTTACTGTAGCTGTTGTAGCAGAGGACATGGGGGAAGCAGGACTTGACAGGCTTTCTGGCGCAGTGGTAGGCCTTACCTGCAGCTGATGGAAACACACACACACACACATACACATACACACACACACACACACACACACACACGCACACACACACACACACACGCACACACACACACACACACACAAACACACATACACACACACACTGTACTGTACTGTATTGACAGCTAACCTAACGGGTCACGCTGCCCTCCACCCAAGCAAGGGTATGATGAGGGACAGTGGCAACAAAAACTAAAAACAGCAAGCAGAGAGAGAGATGGCAGGAGAAAGACAGCAACATTAGTACATCTGGTGTGCAACGTATAGAAAAAGAGAGATGACAAGAAATACGCACAAAAAGGAAACAATAATTATTTGAACCTGTGTTATTGCAGTTCCGTAACAATCAACCAGGTGATGGAGTGTGGGCACCCGAATTCCCACCTGGACTCCACTGGAAGAACATCCCACGCAGGGATATCAGCTATAGGCCAAGCATTGAAAACAGCCATGAGGACACATCGCCTAGAAGTACACACAATTTCCCATGCGTCGTCAGCTAGCGTAACGCTACTCCCTGCATCACCATTCATCTCCAGCAACCGTCTCCATTCACAGCTAATGCCTCTGCCAACACTGTACTCCGAGCTTCGCAGTTTGAAACCATTCGGGGGTCAGCTGCACCACCGCGAATGGAGAGACGAGGACGACAACGGTCGTGACAGAAAATACACTGCCCTGGCGACCACGTTGCGGAACCCTGGCCCCAGCAAATTCAGAAACACGCCAGGGGCGCCTCTGGTGAACCCAGAGCCACCCCGTGGCCTAAGACTAGTAAGAGGAACGACTGAAAACTCAGATAAAACAGAACTACAAAAAGTGCAACCGTCCGCTTCAAGCACAGTTGCACACACACGCACACACACACACATGCACACACACACCAACACACATCAATCATCATGCGAGTGTGTGCACATGCAGACAGGCACTCAAACATTCGTACACGCGATCACCAAAAAACATCAACCCCAGCAGTTGGTCATACATCAATCTCCTTCAAGCCAAGTTACAGAAAAGCTCAGTACACTATGGGCAAGTCCGGCACAATAGGGCTTGAAAGTGATAGCGTCAAAACGGCCAGGGAGTAGTAAGTTCACGTTATATTTCTAGATTTGAATCCACTAAGTGTGACTTTGCTATTGCCTACAGTATGTGGGTGCATAGCAACTAGTGCTGTGCACGGGTAGTCGGGTACCGGAGCTACTCGTGAGGACCTTGGGTAGACGGGCATGGAATAGTACCTGAAACCCGAAGTCGCAGATGATATCATGTACAGCGTAAGTGTACTGAAGTACAAATTCATGAAATACTCCGCATGTCTACCCTGTGTGTAAGGGAAGGGGTGCATTGTGGCGTTACCATGGAAACATTTCCCGATCGGGTACCCGTGCTAGCCGTTGAAAACTACCCGATCCCGATACCGGAAGAAAATGCTACCCGACTCAGCCCTAATACCAACCCACTCATGTCTTATGCAGGTGTGACTTTTTCTTCGCCACCAGTTGTCACCCCATCTTCATCAGCCAACCCAGTAAATTTTACCGGCTATATCACCTTGCTGTGAGTAAGACTGCTTGAAATGGGCTTAGATCCATCCATATTGCTGTTTTTTTGTGAAAGCCTGAGCGCGCCTTTGGGCACGCATGAACTGCAAGCGTACCACTCCCACGCGCCAGTTGGGAACGCAGCTTTGCAATCTAGGTTATGTCGTTCAACTTACTCTCGTTGCTGTAGGAGAAGCAGGGGCAAGGGCAAGGGCAGTGGCAGAAGCTGAACTTGAGTGGCTGTCTTGTGCAGCAATGGGACTAGAGACAGGTACCTGCAGTTTGTCACACCGGCACAGACACACAGACACACACACACACACAGAAACACACACACATGCACAAGCACACACATACACACACACGTACACGCACAAACAAAAAGTTCATTCGCATGATTATACAAGTAAATAATACAAAACATGCTGGATATAATTATGTGAAGAAGAGGTTTGTGCGACTTCGGCGTTAGTAGGGGAAGAGTGTGTTGCTCCTTACATGGGAGCTCGCGGTGGTGCTTTCTTGCAGGGTTGCAGAGTGGACGGTTTGATGGGCTTCTCGTGTGCTCTGGATGGCAGTCGTGAGTCCGTCAAGTGAGAATTCAAGTGGGCAGGTAAACCACGACCTCCCATGTAGGGAGCAACACACTCTCCCCTTACTATCGCCGAAGTCACACCAACCTCTTCTTCACATTGTTGTCCCCAGCACGGGCTTGCGAATTAGATGGTTTGGAGGCAACAACGTTGTGAATGGCCAACGGTCCTCAGCGCTTGTTCAGCACCTCCATAAGCGACACTGACTCACGCTGCTATCTGGTGTTCACGAGGTGTTTGTCGCGATGAAAACGGAGTGTCTCCGTAAGTTTGTATCCCTGGTGATGTTTATGCCTGGGGAGCACTATATAAGTGGTGCTCTTCAGGCACAATCTTCCTCAGCCTACTCAAGCTCAACTGATGAGGGGTGAATTCCCCGAAACACTGTGTGTTGAGCAGGGAGTGGTGCTGTCCTGCAGGTTTGCCGAGTGGACGGCTTTGATGGACTTCTCGTGTGCTCTGTATGGCAGTCGTGAGTCAGTCAAGTGAGAGTTCAAGTCGGCAGGAAAACCGCGAGCTCCCATGTAGGGAGCAACACACTCTTCGGATATAATATGTTCACTTAAAAGTTTGATACCCGATAGTGACCACATTTCGGACTGGATTCTAGAGGATACCCGGTTATGTGAAGGGTTTAGAGGTACAATTATAGGGTGGTGCATGTCAGGGAGGGCATTATGAATTTTACTACCTGCAATCAGGTTGAGGGGTGACATGGCAGGTGATAAAGACTAGTTCACATTCGAAAGGGCGCGACGTAACACGCCGTTAGAAGCGACAGGACACTCATGACGCTGATTGCCGGCGACCAATATGATTGCCAGAAACGGGAATGCAACCGTCCTACTGCACAAACCGGGAAGGATAGGACAATTTCCCGGCTGTAATGGGATCATACGAGAAAATGCTTCAAAATCAGGGAGAAAATCGCCTGGTGTGAAATCCGTTGTCGCACAAGATTCTGATAAATCTTCTACGATTTTCTTATCATATGATTTTTCGGCCAAGTATCGAAGGGTCGATATTTCACCCAAAGGTTTGCTGATATTTACTGCTTTCACGTGTTGGAGCGGGCCTCCAACAAGGAATGTCGCCATGACAGCAGAGAGTGTCGGTGCAGACAGTGAACAAGCCCTTTCATACTTTTGACCCTGTAGCTTGTGTGTATAGAAGCGATCACATCTCCGCTCTGGCATCTACCACTCTCTACTGTGGCTGTGTTCAATTTGTATGTGTGTGCACAGACTGGTTTACAAGTGAAATAGCTCACTATTGTATATGAATAGGTAGTCCGACTCTTCCGACACAGTCCGCCTATTTCATGTTGTAGTCGGTGTTGAAGCATTGGCCGACAAACTGGCCTAGTGTATAACTGGCATTACAGAGAAAACTGTTGCTCTACTTACCACAGCTGTTGTAGCTGAGGCAGTGGCAGAAGCAGAACATGACAGGCTTTCGGGTGCAGTGGTAGGCCTAATCTGCAGCTGACACACACACAGACAGACACACACACACACACACACACACACACACACACACACACACACACACACACACAAACACACACACACACACACACATACACACACACGCACGCACGCACGCACGAACGCACGCACGCACGCACGCACGCACGCACACACACAAACACACATGATGTGAGTGCATGCACACATAATAACATCAACCCCTGTAGTCGGTCGCACATCAGTTACAGAAACGTTCAATACACTATGGTCCAGCCCACCATAATTATAAACTTGATTGCTGGCACAGATTGCAGTTGTCTGATTTCCTTATCTTCCACAACAAGTCCAGCATGTCCTCATGTTTGGGTTGGTTTCTGCTGTGCAAACTACTTCAGCCACTAGGAGCCTTCACCAATCTATGGTCTACTGTGACTGCATCAAGGACTGCCATCTAACAATAGGATTTATTGCAAAATCGAAAGTGTCCATCTGAGACTGAAGAATGGAAAGCACCAGTAACATGGGTCACATGCTGTAACCAGTTTTTATCACTGTCAACAGAGTGTCTCACTCTGGTTCAATATTTTCATTCAGGATGAACAGTAAATCTGATAAAGATATTCAGCGGGTTCTGTTTATTGCAATACCTAAACTGCTGGCACCTCACCGCCTTTTCAAATATTAACTAGCGTTTTATTTCTGGGATAATAGATTCATACCTGATGGGTGGATGCAGACATCGTTGTTAGCTGGCCAGAAACAGCAGAAATTTGGTCTGCCAACGTTGTCATCTGGCGGGAAGTCTTTTCGTTCGTATCACGCAGCTGGTCCGCGAGAGTTTGTACTCGGCGGTTTGTGGTGGTTTGTTCGTTGTGTATAGTGTGTTGAGTAGCAGTCAGTTGTTGTTGCGTCATGGTCTGGTTTTCAGCAATGGCCTCCAGATGTTCAGTAAGTCGTTGCGTTGCTGAACTCTGTTCGGCTTGAATCGTGGACACTTGCTCCCGTGTAGCAGTCAGTTGTTGTTGTGTAGCAGTCAGTTGTTGTTGTGTGGTGGTCTGGTTGTTGGTAATGGCCTCTGTAAGCTGTTCCTCTAGCGTATCACTGCGTGCCGACAATGCAGTGATGGATGTAGCTTGCTGGGTTAGCTGTTGGGAGATACAGTCCAGTCGACGTACAACAGCTGGTGGTACATTGGAAAGATGAGGCTGTAATGAACACACACAGTGTAGCAAGCACAACAACGCCACACAGAGCATGCCCACACAGGAACAGAACACAGCACCACTCAACAGAGCATGCCCACACAGAGCATACCCACACAGCAACACAACAACACCACTCAACAGAGCATGCCCACACAGAGCATACCCACACAGCAACACAACAACACCACTCAACAGAGCATGCCCACACAGAGCATGCCCACACAGCAACACAACAACACCACTCAACAGAGCATACCCACACAGGAACACAACACAACACCACACAATACAGCATACCCACACAACAACACCGCAGATTTCTTATCAACACAACAACACCACATATTGTACCAACACAGTTATGCACACTTACGCACACACACAAACACACACACGCACGCACGCACGCACGCATCCACCCACACACACACTCACACGCACGCACGCACACAAGGACACACAACTATCCTGTGGAGCCACTACCACAAGGGTCACGTGGGTACCGGAGGGGCAGCAGAGAGAGAGAGAAAGAGCACGCCACGCGATGGCACTCCAAATGCGAGACTAGTCGGAACCGGCGAGAGCAGATACTTCCTCCGTATACAAAAACTTCGTGACTTTTTTCAACGGTGTTTTTGAGCAGTTGTATTTCTCGCCGGCCGAACGCAGCGAGATTGGTGAGAAATGATTTATCGCGAAAAAATTTCAGTTGCAAATTGGGCATCTGGTGTGTCCTTTATTGTCGCTTCTTTTACTGATTTCTTCAGTCAGTTTTGAGTCTCACCAGTGTCCCTGCCCTCCCACCCTTCATTTCTGTGCATATTTTCATTGCTTTTTTATCACTTTTTGCCGTGATGTGCTTGCCATGCCTACATGATGCCTAATCGCCATTAGGGATATACACCCGGTTTTTTCCCTCACAACTAGAACTGTCTCCGACGGCGCGAGGGTTTTCCCTGCTGGCTCGGTCCAGGAAAATTAATCTGACGGTCCTAAGTGGTTCTGCTGCAACTGCGGCATACCATGTCCGCGCGGGATTTGCCTCGCGGAAGGCCGCACTGCGATAAAGGCAGGAAGCTGCTGGCCAGGCCCTGTAGTCCCGTCTAAATGAGGCTCGCCAAGACATTACCGAAAACATCGAGCAGCACAATGCCACGCCAGTTGTCGCATCGGGTCAGGTCCCTTTTCTTCGTGACCGGCACAAGGGTAGTGTCCACCCACTCCTGCGGTACTTGGCCGGCATGCCATACGTTGCAGTTCCTACTTTATTTTCATACGTAATTAAGTAAAACGAAACCTCCCTTTTTTCCGCTCTATTGCTTCCTACATGTACATGTAAATGACCGAAGAAGCTTTCCAATCTAGACTGCGCATTCTACTCCGAATATACCTTGAATTGACAAAACGTTGGTGCAAACAGAGGTGGAAGGCATCATACCCAGGTTCGCGTTATACTCCGGTAAATACGGTAATTGTATAAAGTTACTCAGACTGCAGGCGCAGAACCAGTTCTTGAACAACATGCCGCTGCTGTGGAATCATCTACAGCACATCACCAAGAGCAAATTCTCCTGGCACAATGCGACGAATGAGGCAGTCTATGATAAGTAAGGAAGAAGATTAATACTCTTGGGTTAGCATACATAGCCTTACGATACCTAATTCACACAAGACAGCACGGCCGAGCAAAGAGGCTGCTCAAGCTGTCGCCAGGCGGAGGAAGACCAGTCAGTGCTGGTATCAGCTCAAAGTCAATGGCTTGTTCAAGAGGCCCCAGCAGCAATTCTGAAATCCACATGCAGTGGCACACCAATGAACATTTATTTGCCAAGTCTGGGTCAGCACGGCATAGGGTGATTGTGGTTGGCTGTTGGCAATAACGGCAAGTCAACGCACCTTTTCCGACTACTTCTGCACCATATTTCCACAGACTGCTCAGAATTGAGGTGTGGCGATTCCAGCACAAAAATACCGTGCACCATAGGTTGTGAAGGGAATGCCTGTGCCGTCAAACACGCGCCACGCGTCCTCGAAGCGACTGTCCTTGACAACGGTCACCCAACACAGAAACTCTGCGCTCGGGAACTGAACAAGCACAAGCACTCGGGAACTGAACAGACCCAACAGCATCATCACTACCAGGTTTGGTCAGCAACACAACAGGTCCCACTTCATTGCCCTCGTTCTCAACTAATGGGTTAGCAGCTTTACTTCAAACGCCAAACCACTTCTACTAGTTCAACTTTCTCCTCCGGACAACCAACACAATCCGGAGTTTTGGCGTAAGCTGCAACTTCAGGAGTGGCGCTGCCGTCTGACTCTCTGCGCTACTTTCCTAGGTTTTCAGGGAACTTACAAGTAGTTGTTTGCTCCTGTTCTAGCTTCATGACTGATGGCTTACTCATGAAAAAAACAAAATTCAAGAACTACATAGCGCTTAAAAAATACTCAAGCGCTCGGCGACGGCCGTGCAGTTACCCTGCATGTGTATGTTCTTGCCTGAAAACTGCGCGTTTAACCAAACAAACAAATAATCGGCGACCCTAAAGGCGGGGGGGAGGAGGAGGCACATCCCCTAATCTGGACCCGCCTGGAATAATAGGGCTTTGAAAGTGCTACGTCACCGCCAGACTGGAGTCATGACAACGCTGACTTTTGGATGCACTTGTGTACAGTTCTTGTATGTATCCACACAATGTGTTAGGGTGTTTTCCCTTCACATCAGGATAACAAACCAGCCGGTAGAGACTGGACTGCACCACCTCTCGGGCTGGGATCAAATCCTGATTCGGAAAATATTACTTCCTCCGTATACAAAAACTTCGTGACTTTTTTTGAAGCCTGCGCACAGCTCTGGAATTGTTCCGTTTGACTCGGAATAACACTCGTGGCATTGTCTAACCTGTTTACAAGCTATATTCAAAGAAAAAAGCAACTCAGACGAATGAGATTGAGTTTATTCAGAGTCTTCGTCGCTCCTGTCATTGTCACCTGACGACGCTGATGCAGCATCGCCAACAGTCGCTGCTTCCGCTCCCACTCGTTCAGATTCTTTTCAGCTGCAGTGATGATCTGACATGGGACTTTGGCTACGTCCTCTTCACCTCCAGAGCTGTGTACAAATCGGTGTCGACTATTTCAGTCGTTCCAACCCGCGACCTCCATTATGTCGTGAAACGAGTCGCTCAAGCACACCCACACGCTTCGCATTTTCTCGGCAGGATAATCCTCCCAGCATTCTACAACGGCTTCGAGGAGGTCCCTGTGATTCCCCTAGACGACGACGGAGACGTCTGACTGGAGAGAGGCGAAGAAAGCCAGGTCGTCGACATTCTGATCCGGAGTCAGCGCTGGCTGCACGACGACTGAAATGTTTCATCTTGCCGTGCGAGCGGAACCGATTTATGTTCTCACGTTGCATATGGGGGCCACGCACCGCAAGTACGAGCCTGGCCAGTTTCAGGGCAGCGAATGCTGCGTGACTCCGTGTTCCAGCCGCGAGCTCCACTTCGTCACCGTGTCAGTTTCGAGCAAGTAAGTGTTAGTTTTTCTTCATTTGACTCGTGAGTTCCTGTCGGCAACGTCCTCAAACGCATGGCTTCGGTGGAGAATCTGTTCGGGATCAACCAAACCTACCTCAGCATGAATGTGGGTGGTCGATGACAGCCTTTGGCGTGGTTCGTTGAGCAGATTCTTGCTCAAAAACACCGTTGAAGAAAAGTCACGAAGTTTTTGTATACTGACGAAGTATAAAAAATTATTTCAAAGTAAATTTTTAAATTTCACAGTTCGCATGAGACTCGGCTGGAAGCCGACTTTTCGCATCCGTAGGAGCGCCACCACCCTCTAGGATCAAGGCGCAGATGCAGAGCCTAAACGGTGGGAGGTGAGTAGATGAGACCCACCACAAAGTGGTCAAAGACCGAAATCACATTAACTGCATCCATGTTACCCTCGTGCCAGGCCACGAGTTCCCAATTAACTCTGGGTCGCAGCACGGCCGGAAAAATTCCTTCCGCTTCCAAGTAGGACTTGAACCTGGTACCCTCTGTTTCTCAATCATGGTCTTAGACCATCCCACTATGCCTGCCTACATTATACCTACATATAAATGCAAGATTAGAGGTCCTACTACCACATCCTATAGTTGAGGTGCGGTGGCGAAGATGTTTGTCAGGTGCATCCGCCTTGGATGGCGCCGCGCAAACTCATCTGTGACCGCATCGTTGCTCACCGGGATACATGTATCACGGTGAATGTGCAGCAGGGCGAGGCCGGTCAAGCGCTAGCTAGCTGTAGGTAGTAGAGGCCGGACCACACGCCACGCGGCTGCATGGAGTACTGTAAAAGCCATAACGAAGTGCTAACTCTAACGAGTTAACGAGGAGAAATCTGTTGTTAAAATAGAAATCGTTATACAGAAATCGACACATAGACTGTCCTATTGAGCGTTGAGAATGAGTGAGAATCGTTACCTTTGGTATACGTAAACCAGTCAATTTTTGGAAATCGTTATATACGCGCCTCGTTAGAACGAGAGAGCTTGGAAGCTCAGGGCCCTACGCTATGCTTTTTTGCCTTGATGACCTAGACAAAAAAAGCATAGGATGTTAAATTTTTAAATTCTTTAAAAAATTCCTTTTTTTTTTAAGACATAACCTGGGATTCGAACCCGCACTATCGCGCGCCCTGCATGCATCCCCCGATAGACTTCGCATACATACTAATTCTTCCAAGTTGCTTCACATTGTGATCTTGCATTTGAAAGCTCTATTTGAATATGCATTGTGGCCAGCCGTCTTTGATGGCACGGTACGGTAGGGGATAGGTACAGGACAGGTACGATCGAGGGTAATACGGCACCGTCTCCCGTACCGTACCGTACCATCAAACACAGCTGGCCACATACAGCTGCCCGCAATATTCAAATAGGGCTTTCAAACGCAAGATCATACCGTGAAGCAACTTGGAAGAATGGGTATGAATGCGAAGTGTATGGGGGAATGCATGTATTGCGATAGTGCGGGTTCGAATCCCAGCATATGCCTGAAAAATAGGAGAATTGAAAATTTATAACATCCCTATGCTTTTTTTGCTGTCAGATACGGATAGCGCCAGGCGTGACACAAACAAACAAACACACAAATACCAAAATAAAGCTGTGTGGACCCTGGCTAGCGCCAGACGTTACTGAAGTAACGTCTTCTGCATAGCTACGGGAATAATGGCTTTTACAGTAACTAATACTAGCATACTGACTGCAACGGAAAAGTGCAAGCACGTATAGTACAATGCAGTACTCACAGATCTACGTAGCAAGCACCCAGTCTGGGCTGAGGGCAGTCGCGGTTGTTTGATCAGACAATGCATGCCAAACCAGACCCATGGTCGAAATTTTGGAGGGGGGTGCTTTGGCACCCAAAGCACCCCCCTGCCTACGCCCATGCCACCCCTTATAAACATAATACAAATCAAAAATGAGCATAATTATCACTTACCGGAGACAAACCACGTGCCACCTTCACAGTGTCCAGCACTAGCTCATGCAGCTCCTCAGCCTTGGGACGATCTTCCGCAACGACTGCCAGGCAGCGAAAGATTGCAGGCTTGAGTGGATGGCTGTCTGGTATTCTTCTCAAATCAACGCAGCGCCGCTCGACTTCGGTGATAGCCGTGACGTTCTCCTCACTCGTTCCGTCTGCTCGCTCCACTTGTCTGATGATGGTCCTTGGTGAGGTGTGCAGGTCTGTCGACGGTTCAACTCCTGTCACGACGCTCGTGGCCAGCACGCCAAACGAAAATATGTCGAGCGATTCGTCGTACACCGGAGGGTTTTGCAGAGCCTCCGGCGCCATGTACAGCACGTTCCCTGGGCATGCCGTTAGATCTGGAAGAAAGCCAACCAAATCCGCAGGACTTGTTGGTCGCAGTCGCGCACAACCAAAGTCACAGAGCTTTGCGATCTGGCCCTTGATCAACACATTGCGCAAAGTCAGGTCACGATGAATGACAGGGGGATCTCTGCTATGGAGATAGCGAACACCCGCCACAGCATCCGCCAGGAAGGATAGCAGGGCGACATGGTCAAACCGATCTGCTCCGACACTGCATTGACAAAGGGTATGATCGAATAGCTCAACCACTAACAATGGAAGATGACGATCGGCAGTGACTGCAACACCGAGAACTTGACACAAGTTTGGGTGGTGCAGCTGAGACAGTCTTGCTATCTCAGCGCCAAATCGCCGCAGGTTCTTATCTCTCCCCTCCACATCTGCTTGATCATGTCTTGGGTGAAACACCTTTGCGGCTACCGGTATGCCTTGCCATACTACTCGATACACATCAGCGTCCGAACCACGGCCAATCTGATCCTCGACTGTGAAAATACCGTGGTACGCGATTTCACCTCTGGCTAAGCCTAGATCTCGCAGTAACGCCGCTTCAGGCGTTGATACCGCCATCTCTACGGCTTTACAGCGCGCCAGGGAGGGTGGAGTGCGTCCGAAAGCTAAGCTCGTGATCGATCTGCAAGAGCGTGGCCGTGGTCTTCCAGACTCTAGAAGGTAAATGAAAACTCCCAGCTCAGTGACTATCTGCGCTTTGGTCCGCACAGGGGATCCTAATAAGTATACTTGTTCGTTTCGGAGTTGTGTTTGGAACTACGTGTAGGGACAACGGTAGATAAGGCTTTACTGGTAACAGCGCTGCATTCAAAGACTGCAGATCTACGCGTAGCCTGGTCTGGCCACTGTCGCCAGGCACCAGCAGCAGCCGTGCATGGGCATCAGCATGACCTGTCAGGATGTTGTCGGACCATGTCATGTGGGCTCAACCTTACTCTAGTAGATCTACTAGTCTCTAGTCTGGCCTAGACCGTAGACGAACAACGCAGTAGCCAGCGTTCTTCGTGACTGTCCCCTGACCTGTGCTGGCCCTTTCCCGGCGCCTGGCCCTGCTCGAGTAACAGGAGACAGTAGACAGTAGACATCGGTATCCAGTATCCAGTATCCATCATGATGAGGTCACCTGGTGCGCGTCTGAAACATGTCGAGGCCGGGAAGCAGTCCCGTAGGCGGCAGTCTACTGGTTCAGTTCTGCATCTGGCGATCTACATGACTTGTACGATGTAAATGTCACACAAGCACGTTCAAAGATTTGTGGTAGCCGCTCAGGTGGTACAGCCATTGCAGTAAGTAGCATTGGAATGATGCAGTCACAAACCTACAGCACTCTACTACTAGGACATGGGAATCCAGTCGATTGACCGGGGCCCGCGCCCTCAGCGCGTACAGAACTTTTGAAAGTCGTTGCATGCAGCGCACATGTTGATGCGACCAGCAGCAGCGCGTAATAATGCATGCCATGGCTGCATGGCCAGCGCCCTGGGGCCGCTAGACGTGTGACCGGATTTCCATGTCTACGACAGTACTAGGACTGTCTGTACTTGTAGTTACAGACTGTAACCAAGCTACCTAATCATCAAAATTAATACGGACCGAGACTAGCGAGAGGTCGCCGATTCGAGCCCAGCGGTCGCACATCTGACTGCAAATCCCCGTGACGCAGCTCACCAGATCAGGTACATGTATTTGGCAATCCTCTTCAGAGACAGAGTCAAGCTAGCTGTATACCCGGTGCCGAAAGGCGGGCTCACCAGTCCACCCCTGTATGGCAACTTCCCCATGTCTAACCCCCCAAATCAAGACGAAGTGAATACTGCAGAGCGCATGCCGTGGTCATAATATACTGGCTGAAGTAAAAAACAAACAAATGCGGACTGTGTTGGATGGGCTACGAGATTTCTTCAGTATATTGTTTTGTATAGGAATAGGTTTTCTCCCACACTGGAGCTCGCGTTATTCCGCTGACTTGACACTTGACACTTGACTGACTCACGACTGCCATCCAGAGAACACGAGAAGTCCATCGAACCTTTGACTCGGCAAACTGCAAGAAAGCACCACTCCCTGCTCAATACACAGTGTGTCGGGGAATTCACCCCTCATCAGTTGAGCTTCTTGTTCTCTGGATAGCAGTCGTGAGTCAGTCAAGTGTCAAGTCAAGTCGGCGGAATAGCGCGAGCGCAAGTGTGGGAGCAAACCCATTCCTAAACAAAATCATCACGGAAGTCGCAACCTCTATTTCGTACTGTATTGTAGCAGGAAAACTGCAACCTGCACGCCAGCATGCATTACACAAGTCATGGTAGAAGTACAAAAATACTAGTACTGGTATGCTGACTGAACAGTCATGATTGTGTTGTACAGGGGAATGCACGCTGCAAACGTGATCACCTGACTCCAGATCGCGTGATTTTCCTTTGGCAAGCCGGTTTCCCCTGGCCCGCAGCTGTTTGACTGAGTCCTATCACTCCTTTGCAATGTCGATGGTGCTTTTCACAGGTATGGCGTTGTCAAGGAGAACGCTGACTGTTCCTAAGAAACTACTTGACAGTTGCCTTGGAAAGAAAACAATTCAAAGCCAGGTACAAGAAGCAAAATTTCGCTGTTGAAAAGTCGCCGTAAATTGATTGACCACTGTTACGTCCTTTGGCCGACCACACAACCTTCTCTCAGCAGAAACAGGTTACTTCTGAGTAGGGTCCAGCGGATTCTGCCGGCAAAGAAATTGGCAGAATTCGGTACTTTTTCTGGTAAGTTTCATGCATGTTTGGTATGTGGATAAAGAAATGGAGCGGAATTCGAGGAATTGCCTGCCATAAGGTTTGTATCGTTCTGCCAATTTCACTGCTTTTCGAGCAGAATCCGCCGGTCCCTACTTCTGAGTCCCGAAAATACTACGAAATACAAGTAAGACTTTCCGAAAGTTGTTTCGGTCATTCAGACCTCATCAGAGACTCCTGAATGACTGAAATTAGTGAAAAGGAAGTAAGTACCAACACGTACGTGCACTGTACGTGTTAGACATTGCTGTTGTACTGGTCACGTGACCAGCTACTTGTGCACATTGACGGTCTGGGTCTAGTTTCCATCACAGACCACTTTTGCTCTTGGGTTTGAATATCCTTTGTTTTACTGTGTTTACACTGTTCGGGAGAATGCAGTCGAAGACACCACTGCAGCTGTACTTATGCTGTACTTATGGTTGATAATTATGGTGGTAAAGACACACCTGGCAATATGGCGGTAAACACACGCCTGCATGATGATAGACATTGCCGATGTACATTCACATTTACATCTTAATAATATATTTACAAAAAAAGCAGAAGAGAACAGAGACAGCCGGCTAGGTCATTGTTGTAGGGCTGCGTTTCATGCACATAGCAAAGCTAAGGCAATCCTCAGACACCTGATAACCTGTACATCATCTGGGTCCAAATTTACACCCAGGCAGGTAGCTAAAACAGAGCGCGCAAAGTGAGTAAAGCGCCAAAACGCAGGTGGCATAGCGCAGTATCGGCTCGAAATTACGTCTACTCAATGCTATTGTTTTATCCATATTCCTTTATGCTTGCCAGTCTTGGACCTTAACTGCTGTAATTGTGAAAAAGATCGAGGCTTTCGAAATGAGAAGCTATCGACGCCTTCTCAGGATTCCGTTCACTGATCACCGGGCGAATGTGTCTATTAGAGAGGAAATATAAAGTATTCACAAACAAGTCCCACTTATTGTTTCTGTTCGTAAAAGGAAATTGCAATTTTTTGGTCATATTGTTCGTTCCGGCTGTTTGTCATTGACTGTTCTTCAGGGTTGTGTTGCTGGAGGTCGTGGCCGAGGCAGGCCCAGGATGTCATGATTTGATAATATTATTTCATGGACTGCACCTGCTCGCTGCTGCACGCGATCGATTTTTATGGCGCTCGCTTGTTCATACTTGCTCTGTGACGCCCCGACGGCCTTAGGGCTATAGGCTTGTGATGATGATGATGATGATGATGATGATGATAGCGCGCAAAGGTGGCAAAAACGCGACATTAGTGTGACATTTCAAGTGATACGTTAGTTAGGGAGACATGGTGCGGATGGTGTCGGTTATTGCATGGGAGGTGAAAAAAGGAGGGAGAGAAGGAGGGGTGAGAGTCAAGTTACAGTGACGGCGGGCAGGCAGGCCCTGGCCTGGGCCTGGTGGCGGCAGGCAGGTGCTGGCGGCGGTATGCAGGTGACTAAGTGACGCCAGTGCCGAAGCGCGAGAGGTGCACCGGCCTACAGGGAAGCACTATCAGCCGGATTCCCGGCCGCACCAACATTCAACAACTGGGGCCAGGCAAAGAAGAGCCGAGAAAGAAAGGGAAACATAATCTGGTACAACCCGCCATTCAGCAAATCCGTGTCTACCAGTAACGGCCAGAGGGTTCTGACGCTAGTCCGAAAGCACTTCCCGGCATCGTCACCTCTTAGTAAAATTTTCAACAAAAATAAGGTCAAGGCCAGCTACTTGTGTATGCCCACCCACTATGGCCTGCCTAATCAAGGGGCACAAACAGAAAGTGCTGGCCCAGGCCGACTTGCGAAAAACAGTAGAGGAATGCAAGTGCCGAGCTAAACCCTCTTGCCCTCTTGACGGCCGGTGTTTGCAGGAAAGGAGGGTCTACCAAGCGAACGTCACGGCTCGGAGCTCAGGTGACGAGAAACAGTACAGTGAAACCTGGTTAGGAAGAACACTGATAAGACAAATGTTTGATTTAGAAGAACTAGTATTCGTAACTCCATTGGATAGATCACTGTGTATTCACTGGGTATAACATACAGATAAGAAGAACTCCCGGTATTGCGAACAACTGTCATCGGTCCCTTGGTGTTCGTCCTAAAGAGGTTTGACTGTACTTCGGGCTTTGCGAGACACCATTCAAGACGCGCTATGGCAGCCACCTCACGACTATGAGATACGAAAAGTGAGCCAAAAGCACGTAGCTGTCGAAGCGCCTGTGGCCACTGCAGGACCAGGGTGAAGAGTACGATATCAGGTGGTCCATCGTCGACAGAGCAAAGACCTACAGCAACATCTCAAAAAGATGCAGCCTGTGCTCAGCGGAAAAGGTCAAAATAATCCGCGCTGACGCAGCCACGCTCCTCAACAAAAAATCAGAATTAGCATCAAAATGTCGACACCAGAATAAGTTCTACCTCTCGCGCTACGGCACAGTACTGGCATCACTTAGTCACCTGCATGCCGCCGCCAGCACCTGCATGACGCCGCCAGGCCCAGGCCAGGGCCTGCCTGCCTGACACTAGTGACAGATATGATACGACCTCTGATATTCATTGTTATCACTCCCTTAGTATTGACTCACATAGATTTTTGCCATACCTAAGCAGTCAAATATTCCTGCATATTTCACTCCTTAGGGCTATATTGACTGCTTATATTTGACTGCTTAGGGGTTGCGCAGTTGAACGGTGCCTAGTGCAGTATTGTCACTGCATGAGTAGGTGGTGCAACGGTTGTGCAATCATAAAACCGGGATTCATGAGGTTATCGTTTTGGAATTTGAAATACGGACTGTTTGTCGTGATAAATCTAATATTGACTTCGTACTTGGTCAGTATAGGAAATAAAAACCTCGTAAAAGACCTCGGCTTTTATTTCCTATATTGACCTCGTACTCAGTAAATATTACATACGTAAAAATGAGGGATCTGGTGAAGCCCACCAAGTATGGCCAGTTACTGCTACTCAACAAGTTGGATAGGTTATTTTTAGATTCGGACCCTATCATGCACGTTCCTGTGGCGTGTTGTGAGCTTCTTTCTGGTGCCAATAGGTCTAGTCCGGCAGACAACTTTCCTATAGAGCACAGGCAGCATAATGTTGTCAAGTGAATTATCACGTGTCAATAAATCGGGCATGGAAGGAATACGGTCGCCCAATGCATGGTATTGCACGTCCTGCGATGCCGATTATTGTTGTCGCTAATCCGCGTGGTTGTGCTGGACATGAGCACACCTGCCATCCTGTACAAACCTGAGACAGGGACAATGATAATACATTCTACCTACATGTATGTATGAACATGTATCAAATGTATCCAATGTAGCCGTAAGGCATGCGACAAATGCACCTTTGGGTGCATATCACCACCCTTCGAAACGCAGCTTCGGCAGCAGATCGAGCAATGCAAGTTTTTGGTCTTTGGGAGAGATGTCGAACTCCCACCACGATATTGGGACGGTCCCGGCCAAATCAGGATGGTTGGCATGCATCAGCGATTCCCAATCCTTGAATTACCCAACAAGGCACTGATTCCTCGGACAACGTTTGTGCTCGTGCTCCCCAGCCGTCATCTGCACCATTGGCAGATGTCACCCCCGTAAAGCATTGGTAGAAATTGGTGATCCCGTGATCTCGTGATGGCTCAGCAAACACACGCAGAGTCGACAGTCACTGCTACTCCAAAAGGTCGTGTCCTCTCTTTCTGCGAGCTTTTTCCTCGCTCGATCTCGCGCCGATAGCTTCGGCCCAACACGGCAAGAGTCAACGCTCATACACCTACACATCAACATGCACATAATACAAGTAATACAAGTAATACATGTACACAACGCTCGTGCAGCAATGACACCACCAAGTCCTTTCCTGACGTCACTCAGAGTCTCATCAGACAGCATGACATGACCTTGACTGGTATTCACGGAGGGTCTTGTGAAAAGAGGGCAGAGCTAGAGGTGACTGAGGTACTTATTTCAGTAGCGCGTCATAATAACTTGAGTATTATTATGCTGCCTGATGAATAAATGTGAGAACTGGCAGAAAATGACTTGGTTGTGTCATTGCTGTCTGAGTATTGCATTACCGGCTCTGTTCATTGGACACAGCGCACTGTACGCAGCTTGAGAATCTCAGGCAACTGTCTCTCACAGCCCCTTTTTCGGGCAAAATAAACACAAGAAGCCGCCTGTGTGGATTCACGGGAAGTGTGAGTTACGAAGTCTGAAGAAAATATTGAACAGTCTCTGCAGGGATGACGACTACACCATAGCTCAGTGGTTAGAGCATCGCTAGCTACAAGCGAGGGTCCCTGGTTCGAGTCCTGGTGGTGACAGTTATTTTTTCTTCAGACTTTTCCCGTTTGTCTCTTTCCCTCAAACTAGTGAAGAAATATATTCCCCAAGTGTTCCAATAAACTTCAACTTCAACTCAAAGTACTAGAAGGAAAAAAGTACAAAAACACAAAAAATCAAAATCAAAACCACAACAGCATAATAATGTGTATACCAACTTAGGTAAACAACTGTCTAAAATCCGCAGGCTCCGTATAGTGCTCTATGACCAGTGGACAGAGCCAGTAAGACAAACAGTAATAGCGCAACCAGGTCCTTCTTGCCATTACTCGGAGTTCTGTGTATGAAAATGCTCATCAGATGGGGGAGATGCCCAATCATGTAATCAGACACACACCTCCCTCCCCTCCCCCCCCCCCCCCCCCCACACACACACCATTTGACGCCCATCGCGGAAGGTGGTGATAGCGATGCTACAGCAGAAGCCATAGCAACTTGAGCGGGGATTGCACCCGGTTCCATAACTTGCAAAGCTGGACAATTGACCGCCACTATTCAGCCAGGTCTACACTACACAGCTATGAAGTGGCTTTTCCTGGCCAGGTAATCCCTACTTGTTTGGTCTTTTTTTCATTTTTCCCCGCACACGCATCACACCACATACTCCGGCATGCACTGGCTGTTGGTAACCACCCAGGAGAATGAATGAAAAGTCAGGAGGAGTCTGAGAAAGAGAAGAAAGACGTGTTGGATCATAATCGTCGAGGATCGAACCCGCAGCCGCTCGATTGAAAATCACTGCACACACACACATACAAACACACACACACACACACACTTCTTTTTTGGGGCACTGAAGTGTCGCTGAAGCCGAGATCTCAGGTCGGCCGAGATGCTCCAGTTTCACCACCATAGTTGCGTCTGCAACCACCTCTATCATGCAGTATTCTGTTCTCGAGGTTCGTGGTTGCTCGTAAAACACACACACGCACACACACGCGCGCACACACAAAACAATACAATACAATATGCCCATCCGGAGATGTTAGCAGGTCCCGAAGTCACGTAAAGTCACGATCAGAACGGGCGTGGCGAGTCAAGTCCTGGCGACTGCGATAGCGCTTTCCACAAGTGCAAAAGAAGTCTAAGGTGACGCGCTCGGTCGGAGGAATGGTGCTGCATGCTGATCTCCACTCTCTGCAATCCTGGGCGAGGTCGCACCAGTCCACTATCTGGCGGTCCTTCGTGTCGGACACAACATTGTCTCGCCACCGCTTCTGGGGCCCATGACGTGACCGGGTCTTGTCCAGTTCGCCGAAGAGGATACACTTTGGCATACTGGAGTTATCCATTCGAGCAACATGGCCTAACCAGCGGAGTCGAGGCGTTTTCAGTGTTTCCTCAATCGGCTGTACCTTGGCTTGTTCAAGGAGAGTGGTGTTGGATATGTGCTCCTGCTATTCTGTTGCTCTGGGAATATTCAGCAGGAAGCCTACGCAGCGGTGATGAAAGGCTGCAAGCCGACGAAAATCTACGGCCTTAATTAAAGGGGAAGTTAAGGCAAAAATTAAAATTTCACCAGTTGTAGTCTTCGGGGTGCTGAGTGGAATGGTCTTGGTCCGAGAAAGCTGAGACGCTCCCTTCCTACTAGAATCCCAATCGAACTCGCGCACTTCCACCGAAACTGGGTGACTGCGCCCTACTAGATGGGGATTTGTATGCAAAATGTCACTAAAAGCGCCGTTTCGTTCTTATAAAAGCACGTATGACCGCGATTGGCCCATATGTTGTAGTCTTTTGGACGCTGAGTCGACTGTTTTTGGTCCGAAAAGGCTGCGATGCAGCGTTCCTCCTTTATTCCCAATCGAACATGGTTGAACAAGTGGTCACGTGCTCCTGGGTGCCCAAATCACCTGGTCACCAGACTCACCACGCCAGCATGCGACAACTTTCACACCAAGGTTCAACTCGAGTTCAACTCGAGTGACAGGACTGCACCCAAAAAAGGTCAAACAGGCTAGTAAGTTGTACCCTGCAGGCACGGTGACCAGCTGACTGGTGTACGCAGGAGCACGTGACCGCTTGTTCAACCATGTTCGATTGGGAATAAAGGAGGAACGCTGCATCGCAGCCTTTTCGGACCAAAAGCAGTCGACTCAGCGTCCAAAAGACTACATCTAGTACAGCTGCCAAATGGGAAAATCAACTTTTTCAGGGGCGTCGTTGCAGTTTAGGACCGAGCACTATATTTTAGGCTAGGATGGTAGACAAGGGTATATAAAGCACGATCGTCCTTGTTGGACATCCTGCAGACGTGCGGGAAGGTAGAAATTCCATTCCTTTTCTTCGTCGTCGGGAGTGGTAATTATTCAACGGTCGGTTGTATATTTACAATTCGTTTTGTTATTTTAAGACTCGATGTGCTAATTTTACAACACGACGTGTACATATACGTGTTATATTTGTACCGCAACTATCTCGACCACACGTTTTTCATTTGAAAATTGAAAAGCAATTATTAGTTTCAATTGTAGTTGACTTCTGTACCACTCGTTTCTCAAATGGATTGGAGACTGAAATGTTCACTTGAACGTATAGTGGCTGACGAAATGAAGCCCTAGTACCAGTACGAATCGATAGGGAACGAATTTAGTAGTAGCTACTTCGAGGTTGTTTTGAGAACTCAGGAAGTAGCGTTTACTAGCAGTAGTTTTCTACTACACTACTTTCAATGTTACTGGACAGCCCGAGGCAATCTGGATCACACTTCAGAAGCAAGCAAGCTGTTCATCGTTGCTGAACATAGGTACTCCGTATTGCACAGTATGAAGTAGTTTGAACATTGTATGAATGTTCTCATATCACAGCTCTAATTGCATTCACAATTAATTATGAATCATGGTAAATTTGTAACGAATCAGGTAGATGCTATACTGAATTCGAGGGAAATAAGACTAAAAAAGAGTGGCTGGTAATGAGACTGAAAGAGCTCATCACGAACTGTAACTGGTTATGGAATCTTGATTATCTAGATAACAATAATGTGATGAGTGCACGATCATAAAGGCTAGAACTTAGAAATAAATAAATAATTTTGGAGTATGTGTGCTCACTACACTCTCCTTTTTATAGTAGTCTACAGTACAAAACAGAGCAAGATGCATAGTATATATATCAGCTGTATGTGATATCATGTATCGCTGCTCATTTCCGTGGTAAATAGCATGCATACAACTTCATGTTGGCATGCCCCTGCATTTGCATACACGATGCCCACGCGGAAAAGCCTATAATAATAAAAAATAATAATAATCTATCTAAAGAAAGAAATGCTTTGTAAGCCAATATGGTTACTGTCGGGTAAGGTATACAAGTAGGGTAAAAAAACTGTGGTGTACTGGAGTTGTTGCGCAGCAGCTCGAAACGTACGTCATTGATATTTGACAAGCTTTCACATCCATACAATCTGGCCAAGAACACCTCACACAGCCCTTGCAGTCGTTTGTCCACATTGAAACTCTTGCCCAACTCAGCCATCGCCTCTGCCTGCGCACAGTCTTTCTTGATCAATTCCAGAGCGGCCTTCTTCCCTTTCCCTGAGAAAGCGCTAACGCTATCGCATCCGATGAAAGCATGCAGGCCTATAAGTGCTTCAGAAGCAGCTGGACCAAGCTTTGCAGAGAGGGCACTGATGTCAACTAGCTCAGGCTTCTTCGCGGAACCAGTCTTGAAGACGAGCTGGCCATTGATAGACGTGCACAAACCAATGGGTATGACTCCAACGTCTGTGTCGGGTGAACATATGAGTGCTGACTGGAAACCATGAGATGTTGCATGGGCTGAGTGAAGCAGTAGCCTTGTGTCTGCTTCCTCATGAGTGCAGAATAGCTCTGGTATCTCGGTTGCACGAAGACATGTTGCTGTTAACGATGGTGCAGCAAGCTGAATGCAAGTGGTGCCAACTGTAATGATGACTTGCTTCTCGGTTCCCAACAAGGACACAAAGTGCTCTGATGTTTTCCAATCTTTGGCAAGGAACTGAACCAAATTCGTCTTGTTTGTACCGTTGGACAAGTACCGCTTCCATTCCTTTGGTGTGGCCTGGTCACGACGCTCTGCTCGAATCACTAGTGGATCTTGTTACCCAGTTCTCTTCTGGCGTTCGAGCTGTTTGATAGAGATGTCCCAGTACTGGTCAGTTACAAAGTCTACACGTGACGCATTGCTTCTGACCATGTTTGCCAACAGCTGCCGGAAGATCTGGTCACTGAGTGCACCGAATGTCGGAGGTGGGGAAGGCATAGCTTGAAGAAGTGCCATTGCGTCAATCACAACACAGCAGCCAGCTGGCGGGTGATCTCGTAGTGCACTGTCTTTCCCCAGTGCATGTAGCAACTTGGACTTCTGCGTTGAAACCATCCCGCCATCAACAGTGGCTATTGCCCACGGAACAGGCCCGAGCTCATATTGCACTAACGTTCGCACGTCGAATGTGCGATTCTTTGCCATTATTATTATTATTATTATTATTATTATTATGAAATGACCCAAAGGCAATGTGCCTATCGAGGGGTTCATTTGATTGAAAGAACAGTAGATGTAGATGTATGTACAAAGAGAAGTAGGGATTATGAGGAGCTGTGTGAACAGCTGGCGGTCAGCTTTCACGGCTTCGAACTTGGAAGTGGACTTTGCCTTCTTCTTGCTGTCTGTGAATAAAGGCAGCTTCCTCGCTGGAATCCGGTCAAAGAAACTGGCTTTGGTAGACTGTAGGCGCTCTTTGAGAAACAGCTGGAAGGCTACTTCTCCTTCTGCCTGGGCCTGCAACAACTCTGTTTGAGCAGCTGGCGTGCACACCGTTCTTGTTGAGAGGCTCACCAGCTCCTTGCCATCGAATGGACTGCCCCAATCCAGTAGCTGGTTGACGATCTTTACCACAGCTTTCTCGTCTCGGGAGATGCTGGCCACTGCTTCGTCTGGGTGGCGCGACACATCTCCAAACGCACCACCCTCGTCCATTCTGGCCAAGTCATGGCACGCTCTTACAGTTGCCGAACGCTCATGGATGGTTAATATTCAGCGATGGACAGCACCAGGATTCCGGCTGAACCCGACAATACCACCCATAGTCTTACTATCACGGTTCAGAGTCTGCTCAATAGCTTGATCCACTGGGACTTGTGCAAAGTGCCGTTCCGACCTTGCGACACAGAAGTCTCCGGACTGAAGTGCTTCATGGGCAGAAGGATTCCTTGTAGAGAGTGTGGACATGTCGGCCCAGTAATAGGTGCCATAGCGCGCATAATTTGTGTGGTTGTAAGCATAGAACCATGGCAGCATGCGGCGAATGCAGGCCAGGTGAAGGCTCCAGTCTTGTGTCCTCGTCGCACGGAGGAACAGGAGAAGAAGCTGGACCATATCCAAGTATGAGAGCCAAAGGGCCGCCATGGGCGAGGCTTTGCGCAAATCAGTAGAGTGCTTCTCAAGACGACTGGACAAGCGGCTAAAGTCGTTGCTGTTCACTATGCTGGAAACTGTTGCAGTCGCCTTCGTCTCTTGCACTTTCCGGAGCACAGCTGAAAGTCTGTCCCATTCGACAGCATCATCACTGGAGAGCGACTTATTCAGGTGCTGTAAATTCAGCCGTGTCAATGCTTCATACAGCAACTTGTGCACACGTATGGCACGATTGTAGTGCTTTCCACTGACTACACCCTTGACAGACTGTAGACCAACGATGCCTGTCATAGTTAGCAGATCAGTGAGGCCAGCTTCTGCAAAGCGCTTGCCAATGACAGACAGAAAAGAGCAGGTGGTGTGGAATGCACCTAGTCGAAGCACCACATCTGGAAAAGCATCTTTCTGCTTCCACAGCACTTCCAAGCCCTTGGCATATTATACAGCTTGATCAGCAGTGATTATGCAGTGCTTCTGGTTAAGCTGGCGCGATATTGCTGAAGACCGCTTCAACACCTCCAGCACTACGCCAATATCTGTTGGAGGTGCTGGAATGACGGGCAAGTAGCCAACAGCTGTGGACTTTGGTGACGTACTAATCATAGAGTTGAATCCTGACCAGCTGGGCACTGTTTGTTGAGCCTCGTCTGATTGCTCTGATGATGCATCTGGCACTGCAGGACAATTGCGCAGCAATACCCATAACATGTCAGTTTGTGCACCTATGTGGCTCGATGAGGATGGTGCTGGGTCCAGTGCTGGAAGCTGGGGTGGCTCTCTTCTCGGTCCAGACACATACTCATACTCTGCTGGTGGTGGTGCAGGTAGTGACCTTGCTGCCCTCTTGCTGCGTGTAGTAGGGGCTGTAGATGCAGATGTTGCCGGCGGATTGGTGGATGCTGGTGTAGAAGATTCGTGCTGCCTTTGAAGGACAATGCCGTGGGTGCAGTGTGTTGTGCCTTCTCCGGTAACCGTTTCCTCGCAAAGGTCATTGTTGTCCCAACAAAAGAAAACATTCTTTGTCGGGTCAATAACGCTGGGCACAAACACGTCGGTGTCCAATGCCTCTTTTGCCAGCGAGGTGTCGATCTCAGAGAGCTTCTGGTCAGGTGGCGGACTGTCATAGGAAGAGCATCACTCTTAGGTGTTATGATGCGGCCTCTTGTCGCGGCATACACAATATCTTGCCCAAGAGACAAGACCTTGGCTCTCTTAGGCGCATCCAGCTTAGCTCTTTTCACCACACTGTCACAATCCTCGATGTCTCCCACACAAAGCACCCATGCCAGGAAGTTGTAAAGACTATCTGGCACGCACCGACTGGCATTCTCCTCAGTGAGGTCAGATTCGTGTGGAATGTCAGGCAGGATGGGGGAGATAGCTTTGATGTCACTTCTGACTTGTAAGGCAGCATGGAAAATGTCATGAGCCATTGACATGGGTGGCTCATCCACAGCAAATACATCACTATCACTGCTGTCGGTCTCCTGTGATTGGGCACTGCCACGAGTTACAGCTTCCGCCAGGACAGTTGCCAAACTTGGTGGCGTGAGAGTTGCCGGGGCAAGTGACTCAGGCTCTGTCACTGACTGTCTGACGAACATGACCCTATCATTGAAATGATCCACAATTCTCTTCTTCAAGAGGAATGTGCGATAGCTACTTGTGACACCCAGGTCTCTCAGCTTCTCCTGGTACTTGCTGGTCAAACAATCCATTCGTATAGCCTTCACGGCACTCCCCGTGGAGAAGAGGTCATTTTCAATATGTCCAGCAAGCCAGTTGAAAGCCTGCTGGAACGTTTCCCGGAGGGAAATAGTCGGGCCCTTTGCGGCACTTGTGTTCGCAACGGTTTTCCCATGCGTGTAGTTGCGGTAGCACGAGT